>NC_087349.1:20785012-21040012 GCF_030014295.1 Loxodonta africana
ATTTCTGAAGCATGTCTCTTTAAACAAGTCTCTGTAGCCTCTCTGTACCTTAGTTTCCTTATTGGCAGAGTGGAGATAATAATAGTACCTATCTGCTGTATAGAGTTTGAGTGAGGATTAAATCAATCAGTAGTGCTTAGAACAGTATCTGTCACTTATAACTGTTAGCTGGTATTATTGTCATCCTTGATGTTTTTAAACTTGAAAGGCGATTGTAGTAATGGTTTAAATATAAAGATTAACATTATTTGTTTTACTTTCTTTCTCATCTTTTCAGATGACCTGTGTAGAAAAAGCAGGAACAGATGAGAAAATGCTTATGAAGGTCTTCCGCTGTTTGGGAAGTTGGTTTAACTTGGGAGTTTTGGACAGTAACTTCATGGCAAACAATAAATTACTAGCACTCCTTTTTGAGGTTTTGGTGAGTAATGACTTTGTAATTTCTGCCACACAATTACAGCTTTAGTAACTAATCTTCGGGAACATAGCGATGTTTCACATTTCTGCACACTGATTGGAAAGTGTGTAGTAAGAAAGCAGCAATGTTCTTTCCATGCTGCCAAGTACCAAATTGAGGTGTCAATTTTAATAAACTTAGACTAGAATCAGTTATATTTACGAGGAAAACAGTATTATCGTTATCTGTGCGGGTAAATGTTTTCCATGTTAAAATACAAATAACAAAAAATTGGTCTCTTCTTCCTTGTTTGAAAGTATAAAATTATGTGTTTCTAATAATGGTCATTAATTGGGTCTCCTCTCAGTGTGCATTACCGTGACATCAAAAATTGAGAAAATGCAAGAAAAAGAAAGAATTAAAAAATATTTATCCTTAGTGTATCCAGAGACATTTATAGATCAGAATATTACTTTTGTAGTTGAGAGAGTTTAAACATCAGGGCGTGGGCATTATAGATTTTGCATTTTTGAGATTAGTAGAATAAGAACTAATGTCTGTATATATACTTACATATTTCTTTAAACTTTGAAAGTTGTGCCTAGTAATATGTTCCTCTGCCTTGGAAGATAGAAGCGAGAACTTAGAATATGACTGGTTTTTAGAACAAGAGACATAGCAATATCTCAGGCTATGGAACAGGTGTTTGGGAGATGTGAATGACCTTGTTGCTCCTGGGGAGCTTCCTTCAGTGAAGATTTATCAGTATGGAAGGACATGGTATACTGGGTGTATGCTGATGCCCTGTTATCTAGAAGGTGCCAGGAGACATTTTTGGCATTTCACTATTAGTGTACCCTGCTGTCACTCTTGAATCAGAAGCTGAGACTCCAGAGCATTAGAATACTGACTCTTTTGCTAGTCGTTGTCTTTGTTTCCATGTCTGTTGATATCCCACCTAAAATAATGGTAATTTTGATCCTCTTTTCATCAGATTGTGTGAAGAGTAGTCATTATAAATAAATTTAGACCTCATTATTAAATAGATTTATGAATGTAATTGCATATGAATGGAAGACAATCTAAATTACATTTCAAAATTAATAATGGTGATTGCTGAGAATTAGGATTGGTGTAAGGAAGAAACTGAGTAGTGTGCCAGGATTATATTATCTTCTCTACTGATCTAGTGTCAGGACCCTTCTGCCACTCTTCTTAAAGTGTTTCTAGAGTCAAGGTCAAATACATTCTCTTTTACAATCATTCAGTAGTTGAGAATCATGCCACATTTTAGGTTGGTTTATGCAGGCATGCCATTGCTTACCCTCTACAATCCATTCTGTGAAATAGGACGTTACATGATTTGGATGTTGTGTAAATACCATATTATATGCAGGAGAGAGGAGCACAGTACAGTCACTGGCCTGGGCAGAGGGACTTTGCAAAAAACTTGGCTCAGTTACCACCGCAGATCCTGTGTGATTGCTGCCTGGTCTCGAAGCACACGCTCAGCATCCAGCCCTAGGTGCACCACTGGCTCCCTTTCCTTCCTTCCTTCCTTCCTGCCTTCCCCCACCCCACCCTAATGGATTTTAAATTCTTCTAGCCCAGGGCCTCCCACCTGCCCATCTTTCCCGCTCTTCCCACTACTGCCACAGCCCAGACCCCTCCATGAAGAGCTCATCCTCAGCCTGGGTGTGATGCACAGGGCATCCTGGCCAAGTGGGGCAGTGCAGCGGCCTCATGGGGCAGCTCCAGTGACATCTGCAAGGTCCCTGCTTGAGGCTAGGTCAGTGGGACAGGCAGCCCCCAGTGAATGCCAGGACCCCCTCCCCCTGCTGCCCTGGAGCCGGGGCTGGGGGCAGACTCAAAACCTGAGAGCATGAGAGAAGATTGGATCTACAGCACTAATAACCTCCTGCTCTCTGATTGGGATGTCTGAACTCCACTCTAACCCTAGGTGACCGCAGACGTACACGGTTGGATGTTACGCAGCACATACGTGTGTTTGGACCACAACTTTCTTCTAGAGCCTTCTCTCCTACAGCTCTTTTTAAAAATCTTTTAAAAATATAATACATTTGTGTATATATTTTGATATATGTAGAAGAATACATTTGAATAGCTCTGTGATCTCTAAGACATAGTAGTATAACAAATACCTTTGAACTCACCACTCAACCTAGGAATAGCCTAATGAATAATTTAAATCTGTGTGTTCTCCCAACCCTGCTTATGTAGCTTTTTTTCTCCCTAGAAATTCTAAGTACCCTGTTTATTTATTTATTTTTTATTATTCATGAAAGAAATGTATCACAAAAGACAAAATATGCCTTCACCAAATGTATCCAGCCTCTCAACTGTACTCTCTTAGAAAACCTGAGGTTTCCTTCCGTGAACCTCTTGAGCTTCTCCAATTTGTAACAGTTTTTCTTTAGATCTTCTCCCTGTTGTCATGCTGGGACTTCCCTTTGCTATGCTTCTGGGTTGGATTAACTGCTTTTTGAACCTCCTCAAAAAACTTCCTCAGAAAGATGCATGGGAAGTAAGCTTTGAGCTTTTGCATGCCTGAGAAATATTTTTATTTTTATTTCATTCTTGATTGATAGTTTTGGGTAGGTATAGAGTTGTGGGTTCAATAGTATTTCCCTTCGGAATTTCAAAGGCCTTGTTCTCTTGTCTACTAGTATTCATCATAGTTAATGAGAAGTTAGATAACCATCTGATATTTCCTCCTTTCTAAGTGACCATCCTCTCTCCTCCCCAGAAGCTCAGGAACATCTGACCTTGATGTTCTGAAATTTCACAGTGAGGCAGTTAGGTATGGGTCCTTGGTACTTGATAGACCTGTTCATTTTGGATAGTACTTGAGTATCAGAGAAAGGATGGAAAAGATTTCTACAGACTAAAATAGGGTAGGGAACACATGGTATTCCATTTGGAGGGACTTTTTGTTTATATGAACAAAAGCATGGAGATTAGGAATTGTATGACTGTGATTGAAGTATACAAATAAGCTGATTTCCTTGGCATATAGGGAAAGAGTCAGAAATAGGCCTGGGAAGATTGATGGATGTTGTCTTGTCGAAGGCCATGACTACTAGGCTGTTAAACATTTAAAGTATTTGTTCACAAACTGGCTGTAATTGTTTTCCTGCTACTTGGGTTACAGCTTAATGATCTTACTCTTTGCTCCCCTATTCCTGCCGTCTCCCAGCAACAGGATAAGACCTCATCCAACCTACATGAAGCTGCTTCAGACTGTGTGTGCTCAGCTCTTTATGCCATTGAGAATGTGGAGACTAACTTGCCATTAGCCATGCAGCTGTTTCAGGGAGTCTTGACATTGGAGACTGCCTATCATATGGCTGTGGCACGTGAAGATTTAGACAAGTGAGTAATTGTTTAAGGCAGGAGCCGGGGTTTTACTTGTAATCTGGTTTTTTGTTTTGTTTTTAAGTTGCATTTTGTTATTCACCTATCCTTTGTGATTCTTAGTGGCTCTGGGTAAATATACAAACAGTGCATCCTAAAGATGCCCTGGTATTCTCATCGGAACCTAGAGTGGCAAACTGAATGCAGAAGGAGTGGTTGTGGAGTTAGCAGTCATGGAAAGTAGTAATTTTTTGCACTTAATAATGGATAAGGCTCTAAGAAGTAGAATTGAACTTGAAAGCATCAAGTGTGATTTAATGGGAATTTTTATTCAAATGTTTGGTAATTGAGAATTTGAACTGACTTACATGTGTGGAAGTTTATGATCTAAGTAAAGGTGACTATCGTGAGCATTGTGATCACAGCATAGGAGATAATGATCAGATATCCTTAGGCTGAGGAGCCTCTTTTTATTTAACTATGCCTGTGAATACGTATTTATAATATCCAGATTTCTGGCTTGATGTTCTCATTCTTTCTTCTACAGGGTTCTGAATTACTGCCGTATTTTCACTGAACTGTGTGAAACTTTTCTTGAAAAAATTGTTTGTACTCCAGGCCAAGGTCTCGGGGACCTACGAACTCTGGAACTGCTTCTTATCTGTGCAGGACATCCTCAGTATGAGGTAGTGTCTATAGTCTACTAACGCCATTAGCCTCTGAGTGACGTTACGTATTATCTGTACTCCATGGCTTCATGTCTGTCATTTTTACTCTTGGTAAATTGTAGTCTTGTTTTTAATTAATGTGACAGCCAGATTTGTCCTTCTGTGGACCTTTCCTCTGTTTCTTTTTGTGTTGGATTTGGGCTTCTGCTTTGAATCCTTTTCTTACCTTGTTAGCTGGGCTGACCATTGTGACCATTGTAGGTGCCTTCAAATCCAAACCAAACCTGTTGCCATCAAGTCAGTTCCGATTCATGGCAACCCTGGTAGGACAGAGTAGAACTGCCTCAAAGGGTTTCCAAGACCGTAAATCTTTAGAAGCAGACTGCCACATCTTTCTCCATGGAGCAGCCGGTGGGTTCAAATTCCTAATCTTTGAGTAGGCAGCTGAGCACTTAACCACTGTACCATCGGGGCTCCTTATAGGCACCTCAAGGAACCCATTATCTGTTTCTCTTTAAGCAGCCTATTCCCTTTCTACTGATCCCCCAGGCCGCTCTAGCTCCAGTTATTCACTAGAGCTTTACAATTTGAAAATACTCTCAGCCTAGATGTACCTCACAAGTCTTAACACCCCACATTTTCTCCAAATGAAGGATGGGAGTGAGAAAGGGATTTGAAAGAACTTAAGAATCTTCGTCATTCAAAAGTCATTCATTTGACAAGTTGTACCTCCTCTCCACAGCGGAAGTGACAAGAAATGCTCCCCAGCTGAGTTACTGTTTTAAATAGCTCTATTTTAGATCCGTGATGGAAAAAGGATACGGGGAGGGGCACTGTTAGGGAGGAGGCACACTAATGCTGTGATTCTCAACCCTTTTTTCTGTTATCCCACAAATGTTTACTTGTTTGACATAATCTCACGAGGGTATCTAGAGTTCGATGAAACCTAAAACATTGTTGGGAGGAAGTGTAGGACTACATAATAATTATACTGTCAGTACCGCTTGCCAGGGAGTCAATTCTGACTCATGGTAACCCCATGTATGTCAGAGTAGAACTGTGCTCCATGGGGTTTTCCTAAGTACCACTCCTTTAGGCAGTGCCATATACATGATAGACTGTGGATGAAATTCCAGGACTTTTTCTCCCACTTAAGAAAGGAGCCCTATAGGACAGAGTAGAACTGCACCATAGGGTGTCCAAGGAGTGGCTGGTAGATTCCAACTGCCGACCTGTTGGTTAGCAGCCAAGCTCTTACCACTGAGCCACCAGGGTTCCACTTAAGAAAGCAGGTGAGTAAAAGTGACATAATTATGAGACTGATTCATTTATGTTCAGGGAATTATATGTATAGATTGTTTGCCTGGTAAGAGGTGTTCTAATTTCAAGCATACAAGGAAATGATTTTAGAATTTAGGAAAAAGGCTTTAAAAGAGGCTTCCTTTTCTGTATGTTTTTCTAAGTTCACAATCTGATATACTTTTGGAGACGTTATTCTAGGGCTAAATAAGGAATGTAAAGCCAGTCATGCTAAATGGAGTTTAGGCCTAAAGTGGGAAGCTGCTTGTGACGAAGAAAAACAAATGCTGCTAGAGAAAAGGTGGCTTCTTACCTAGTTCCACTCATGCTACTTTAAGTATATTTTCTTTCCTATATGGCCTTAGCAATAATAAAACTGTATTCTTATTCCATTCCCTTTTCCATTCAAATAAACTGTATTTTCTTTTTCTCTTTTAACAGGTAGTAGAAATTTCCTTTAACTTCTGGTACCGACTAGGGGAACATTTGTACAAAACTAACGATGAGGTTATTCATGGTATCTTCAAAGCGTACATTCAGAGACTGCTTCATGCCTTGGCTCGACACTGCCAGCTGGAACCAGACCATGTAAGCTCCCTTCTCTTGGTCTTCAAATCTCTGGTTATCTTTATTTCCTCCTCTTTTCCTCTTAATTTCCTCATCTTTCCATCAAAACAAAGCTAATAGAATCTACAAGTTCCCTGTCATTCTTCAGCCTACACTGAAGACGTCAGTACAATTGTAATGAAGACTATTAGTCCGCGAGTGGCACAAATGATTAAGCGCTCAACTCCTAGCCAAAAGGTTAACAGTTCAGACCCACTCAGAGGCACCTCGGAATATAGGCCTGGTAATCTGCATCTGAAAGAAAGGTCATAGCCTTGAAAACCCTGTGCAGCAGTTCTACTCTGCACACACTGGGTCACCATGAGTGGGAATCAGCTCAACAGCAGCTAACATTAGAACTGTGTAGAAAAAAATCACTCTTGCTGAACCAGTAATTCTTCTCCTGGGGATTTATCTTAAATTATGCTGCAGAAGGAAAAAAAATAGCTATTTTATGTACAAAGCATTATCTACAAATGTAAAAAATGGTAGTAAACCCATGAATAGCTGTATAACAAGAGTTACATAAATTTGACATAGCAACTTAATGAACCATTATGCAGCAGTTAAAAATAATTACTGAAATAAAAAGGGTAGTTTGTATACTGAGTGAAAAAAATCAGAATGTAAAATGTATACTGTTTTTAATAGTGCAAAATATGTGGTTGGACTAAAATATAAAAGTGAAATATTTGTATAGGGATGTTGAAAATTACATGAGTTCCCCAACACACAACACACATTTTTTTCTTTATATGTTTATATTGATCTTATAATTAGAAGGAAAATATAGAAAAAAAAATACTAAAAATGTTATAAAACAGTCCATGAGAAAACTCTTCACCTTCCATCCTTTGCTTAAAAAAAGAAAAAAAAAAAAAAAATTCCATTGCCATCAAGTCAATTCCGACACATAGGGACCCTATAGGACAGAGTAGAACTGCCCCACGGGGTTTCCAGGGATTTGAACTGCTGGCCTTCTGGTTATTAGCCAAGCTTTTAAGTATTGCACCACCAGAGCTCCATGCTTTGCTTTGCTTAGTCTCTTCAAATTTGGACCTCATTTATTTCATTTTGATTTTTTGTTTAACTTTCATCTTTTAATCTAGGACCTGACGTTGTTTGTTCTTTATTGTTGTTGCATTGCTCACAACTAAATCTGAAATAAAAACTGTTCATTCTCTTAATTTTAATGTTAATATTACTGTTTGAGTCATAGTATTTTGTATCTTTAAGAAACTGTAAAGATGATCTAATCTAGTGGTTTTTAAACTTTTTTTAACTGAGGAGCCCTATTTTCAGTTAACTCTTATTTGGAAGCCCGCTATGTAAATAAAAGCAGGACTGCTCTGGTTTAAATGTCTTTGATTGTTTGGTCTCTGTCTTCCCTTTGCTAGTTCCATGGACCATTTCAGGTAATTTCTTACACTTGCAAGTGTCAAGTGCTTAGTAATTTGTATAGTGTTTATCATTTTATCCTTTTCCGGATCTGAGACAGCCATTATTTATTTCCTCCTCATCCGTCGACCTTAATTTCTTCATCTTAAAATAAGGAGGTTGAACTCGATTAGCAATTCTTGATAGTACTGAGAACTTTTTCCAGTTATTCCTGGTCTAAGGCTCTTACACACGTCCTCAACCATATCACAATTGGTAAACCTTTGCTTACTCATAGCAGTGTAGTAGAATAGGAAAAATTTACGATCAGAGAATGTAAATGATCTCTAAATTTTTTAATGAAAAATTTCAAACATAAAGCAAAGGTAAAATAATTTTATAATAAACACCTATATACCCACCACCTAAATTCTACCATTAATATTTTACTATACTAGTTCTATGATATATCTGTCCTCCTGTATGAAATTCTTTTTAAAGTCTAAAATCTGTTCTTTGTGAAGTTATTGTGATAATGGTTGATTTTGGTAGCTATTGAGCTATAAAGCTTCGTAGGCTAGATCAGGACTAATGAGCTGGACCTTATCTAGATAGACTTATGACTCTTAAGAAAACTTAAACATTTCTCATAGTAAAAGTAGAGGATAAATGGTATTGACTTGTCATACCTAATAGTTTGGGAGACCTGTGTCTATAGTAAAATATTTTTATGACTTGGGCAACTTATCTTCTGTTCATTGGGACTTGATTGCTTGATGACTTTTTCTTCTTGATTTTATAGAGGTCAGTGAAAGCCTCAGTGAGTTTAAAACAAAGGTCATCTTATTTGAAATTTCAGGAGGGGGTTCCTGAGGAGACTGATGACTTTGGAGAGTTCCGGATGAGGGTATCAGACCTGGTGAAGGACTTAATTTTCCTGATTGGGTCTATGGAGTGTTTTGCTCAGGTAAGCCCGTTTGGAGATTACTGTCAGTCTTACTGATCACCCTAATTATGTTTACTTCTATGTCTTCTGTAAATGTCCCATCTTATGTCTTCAATCTCAGTGGCTGAGTGGGATCATAGATATGCAGGTGCCTAGCACACTGCCTGGCATATAGTAGCTATGTTTATTTAATATCTTACAAGCCAGTTGCAGTCTATTGGATGGTTCAGTAATGGGTTACTCTGTTACTCTTGCTAATGAGAGCTGTTCCGCATTTGCAACTGGTATGGAAGATCCATAGATAAGCATTAAAGCTCCCAGGATACTAACAGGGAATTTGGACTAGTGCAGGAGAAATAGGCAACTTTTCCTGCTTTAATAATTATGTACCCATTCCTGGCAACTCTGTTGGTTATTTGGCATTTCCTTTGTCCACACTGTGGTTAGATTCCTGTGAGGTTTCATCCCCAAGGTGACTAAGCTAGAGTAGAAGATTCATAGTCCTGTGTTTTCCCTGACAAGCAGTGAGTAACATTTTACCTTGTAAGATGTTGTGGTGCAGCCATCCCCATTCCATGTCACTTAACATCAGCATAATTTCAGGTGGTTTTCACATCACTAGATCATGCTCTAATGGGCTCTGAAATCTAGATTGAATGCTTTGTCAGAGCAAGACTGAACTAACCTAATTTTCTTTTTGTAATCTAGCCATTTTGTATATATTTGGGAATAATCTGATCTAGGAAATGTTAACAGAATTATAACTTTTTTATTGTATTAAGCAATGTGTGTTTAATGACCTACCTACAACAAATTGGGGTTCTTAGGAGCGAGATCCTTGAGTCACAAGACAGATGAGCTGCTCTGCTCTCAACCGCCTCTGTGCCTTTGAACAAGTCACTTGATCTTCTCCAGACCTCACTTTACAAATTTATATAAATTAGCACCATTGTCCAAGATGTGTTCTTTGGAGTACCAGCCTCATGAGATGCTCTTTGGCAAAAAAAAAAAAAAAAGTTCAAGCAGTTAAAATTGGGGAATGGTATAAATAGTGTATCAAAGGTTCTGTAAAGTTCTACAAGAGAATTGCTCAATTTTGTTCTACCTACCTGTGCCCATTATTTGACTGCAGAAATCTTATTTAGACTAACACCTAGTTGCATTCCACAGGTGGATATACTTCGAGAAATTCTTGACTAGAATATCTCTGAGTATTCTGCTAGGTCTACTTTGATTTTTGTTAATTCTGCTTGGATATGGTATTGTTATAAGCGCTTCTAAACGGCTGCTTTTTAGGAATTTAAGCTCTACTACCAGTGCTGATGTGGACAAATAGTTAAAACAATAGCAATGTAAAGTCAGTACGTATGTGGAGGATTTACGCTGCGTATCAATGTTTGGTGTGTTTATGTATTCATTAATGATAACGGGACCAGGAGAAGACACTCATGTGATATGTTTTGTTTTTTCCATAATATTCATTTTCTAGGAGCAGATGATAATCTCGATATACTCTTGGGGATCTAAATGAGTTTATTTCAGATGTTAAATTACTAGTTGCTTCTAGTTAATGAGGATGTAAAGAATGGAAATGATATTCTCCCCTGGCTCTGAGAGATAATTTAGTTAGAAACAAGGGACCGGATGTATTTTAACTAACAGGGTTTTTGGTTTTATTTGTTTTTGGACTTCTGCTCTATTTTCCTTTTAATGGATCCATAATCCACCTCTTCTTCTCTAGTTATATTCTACTCTGAAAGAAGGCAACCCACCCTGGGAGGTGACAGAAGCGGTTCTCTTTATCATGGCTGCTATAGCAAAGAGTGTTGATCCGTGAGTGTCTAACAAGTCTTTTGCTGGAAACGCTAAATATTGAGAGGAAGGAAAATTACACCATTTTTCTCTTACATGGTATATGCTCGGGAACCCTTAGAACGTCTTACTTCTATAGTGCCGTCTAGTCTTCTTACTTCTAGAATCTAGTCCAGGACAGCCTACATTGCTAAGATCAACATTTCTTAAAGTTAAAATTATTTTGTCATCGACGCTAGGAATAGAATACTGATTTATTTTTCCAACTGAGGTGCCCTTGTGAAAGTTTGTTTTGATTAAGAATTTAATTGCTGGTACTAAATAGGAACTAGTTTGGTCTCATCTGCTTTTGTAACCTCGGGTAAGTTATCCTTACAAATGTTTTCATTATGTTGTTCTCTGTATTCCTGTCTTAGAGAATCATTTGTGAGTCTGAGAGAGGCGCAGACAGCATGGGCACTGTTTCCCGTAAAAGAACAGCAGAATCTAAAGGGTAGTTAGAAAATCTACATATCTACATTGCCATTGGGAGTTTTTTTAATTATTGGAATCAATTTTTAATTGCTTAGCATAGAAATTCTATACATGATCTTAACATGAATTCCTAAAGATAAAATTTATTTTGTGACATGAATTTATAAATCAGTAATTAATATCTGACAAGTTACCTTGTATTATGATCAGGTGCATACAGTTGAGCCCCTACTGGAGAGATGGTTCAGGCAGATATTTATAAAAAGTACAGTGCTTTTTTCTTAGCAGCTTTTCTGGGCCTAGTCAATAAAATCTTATATTGTTTCTAATCCAGTAAATATTCAAGGAGGTATAGTAGGTCTATTTTTCTTTATCAAGACGTTCTGGTCCTTAATTTCATACCATACTATTTGCTCTTAAACCCATTTTAGTATCCTTTGAAACTTTCAGTTGGTAATAAATCTAAACCAAAAACCAAACCAAACTCAGTGCTGTTGAGTTGATTCCGACTCATAGCGACCCTATAGGACAGAGTAGAACTGCCCCATAGAGTTTCCAAGGAATGCCTGGCAGATTCAAACTGCCGACCCTTTGGTTAGCAGCCGTAGCACTTAACCACTATGCCACCAGGGTTTAATAAATCTAAAGATTATTAAAATCACTGATATTCTAGTAATTATATGTGGTTTGAAGAAGGATGAATAGATAGGCTCAATAATTAGCCTAGTGTCCCTAAGAAACATAAGCATAAATGAGAGATTGTATATATATTTTATCTATCCACATTTCAAGCCAACTTGGAGCCCTGGTGGCATGGTGGCAAAGCACTTGGCTGCTAACCAAAAGGTCAGTGGCACAAACCCACCAGCCGCTGTATGGGAGAAAGATGTGGCAGTCTGCTTTCATAAAGATTTACAGCCTTGAAAACCCTGCGGGGCAGTTCTTCCCTGTCCTGTAGGGTCACTATGAGTCAGAGTTGACTCGATGGCAGTGGGTTTTTTTTGGTTTTTGGTATAAAGGACTTAATAGACTTACTTTATCAACAGGGAGTGCTCTTGCTCTAATCCAGGGTGTTATTCCATTTGAAACTTCTTTCATTTATGGATTAAGTTCTACCATTTTGGGGACATCCTCCACTCTGCTCAAAGGAACTTCGTTCAGTATACTTGAGGAGAGAAGAAAGGGAAAGGGAAAAGTAAATTCATGGAGCTGTGGAAAGTGGTTAATTTTCATTTTCCCTCGCATTCCAAATTGGGCCACCTTTACCTTTTCCTGCTTGTTTCCTTGCTCCTTAAGTTAGTGAGGAAAATTTTAATGCCCTTAGAGTTTCCAGTATCCAGCTATATGAAATCTTTTGGAGAATAACAACTAATAGAAAATGGTCTGTGAGTATTATTTATTCTTGTAGCCATTCAGCTGTTGAGTGCCCCTATGTGCCAGGCACTGTTCTAGGTGCTGTAGATATAGGAATAAATAAAACTGATTCTTTAAAAAAAAAAATTTTTTTTTTTTTTTGTTGCAGTAAATGCCTCTCTCCAATTTGAAGAGCCTCTATTTAATAGCATGATACGGCTTTAGACTCTTTACTGTCATTCTGAAGATTAAGGAATAGTCTGCTTCTCCTGCAACAAAGATATCTTCCATTTCTGTCTTTCTCCCTTTTTGAGAATTTGAAAAACTTTCATGCCCAGTGTTGAACACTTTTATACTTTTACTCGAATACCATTTATTTAGATATGCATCATTGCAGCCTGTTTTTTGGCCAGAGCATAACCTGAAATCCGTAACCGTGAGTACTTGCCTTCTGTATTTAGGGAGAACAATCCTACGCTTGTCGAGGTCCTGGAAGGAGTTGTTCGTCTGCCAGAGACAGTGCATACAGCTGTGCGATACACCAGCATTGAACTGGTCGGAGAGATGAGCGAAGTGGTTGATCGAAATCCTCAGTTTCTTGGTATGTGTGAGCTCTCCACTCTGCTGCTGCAACTTCTGATTTTCTTCTCTCTACTCTTTTACTTTTGCTCTTGTTCTCCCACTCTCTCTTTTATTTGACAGGTAGAATGTTTGTGGATACTGAGACTAAATATTTTAAGTTAGTGCTTAGTTGAAGCAACATTTATAATCTGCTCAACCTCGGAGGAAGGACCTTCAAAAGATTAGCTCCGGACAGGGATACAGTTTGCTTCTAGAACCCTGCATAAGCACCAGCGTTCTTTCTCAGTCTTTGGCATATTCTTAAGCTAATTAGAGCTACCTGTAAGTTAAAGGAGAGAGTTTTTTCAGTGTTAAATACATGGTCCATTTAAAAACTTGAGACTTATCATTCAAAACTAAATATCTTGTCCAGGGTGATATATCTTAAGCCCCTGACATTTAAGAGTGATATGTTCTGAGAATTTAAATAATATCCATATTTGTGAATACGGTTATATCACTGTTTGATGTGTTTGCTGCATGTATCTTTATTACCACCATTTGGACTGTATTTTATTTTGTACGTGATTTTTTTTTCTTTTTTTAGTGACTGAAGCACTTGCTGAAAAGAGTGATACGTACTCCATTTCTGTATACAGAGCTTATGTTCAACACACTCACGTCCTAGCTGGGCCACTCCTCACTTCAACATACCAGTTTAAAACTTACTCAAAATGCCCATTTTTTAATCCTTATTAGATTTCTTCACTTTTATTATCTGCCTCAGCATTTGGCTTTCTTTTCTAAACCATTTTCACAAAGAAAGAAAATGGCTTTTTTGTTTGTTTGTTTCATTTAATATTTTTCAGATCATGCCCAGTAAGCAGCAAAGCTAATTTGAAATGCAGACTCTTAGCAAGACTTACCATTCAGTACCACCTTGCAGTTTTCTCATTCAGATCTGTGCCCCAGCAGGAAGACAGATTGCTATATCTTGGACTTTCACACCAGAATAGTCAAAACCACAAATAATCAATTTGACAATCACAAAAGTCTACAGCATTAGAGTTGTTTGAAGTAGGTTCTAGGACTTCTGATTTCTAGGCTGTATAGGCTTTTTTGATTTTTTTGGCTGGGTAGATATTCAATTGTTGTACTGGAAATGGAGATTACTGTTTTAAATGGGCTTTAAAATTCTAATCCTTTGATTCCTCAGTTCTTTGATGGTTTGCTGTAAGGTTGCTCTAAAGTATTCATAACATGCTCTTTAACCACATATGGTTTTTCTTAGGGTTCCTTCCATAGAAAAGCATTCTGATTTTTATAAAGGAAGGTAAAGGATAAGTATAATTTACTCTTGAAATTCTCCTTTATAATCAGCTTTCTTGGAACTCTTCGTAAAAAGTAAGACATAATGACTGAATTCATCTAGAAGTGCTGAAGATTAATCTGTATGTTTTAAGACCTTTTGTAACTATAAAGAAGCAAGTACAAAAGTATCAGCTTTAGGCAACTGTCATTGTCCTAATCAGTGTAGGCTATTTTTAACCAAGTAATTCGTCTCTGGGAACAATGATAGTTCTCTGAGCTTTGCCTTCTTTCTTATATCACCCTATTCTTAATAGCTGGAATGGTCATATATGCTCTTAAGTCAGTGGTTTTCAAACCACTCTGTGAAGCCCTAAGGTTGCAAGGAGCAGTCAGCTGCCATGAAGGAAAAGATGAAAGATGAATAGATGGGCTCATGGCCTCCTGACACTATGCCAGCGAGATTGGCTCCATTTTTATGCTTCACATCTTGGGGTTCTGAATCACATTTCATTTTTCAGAAGGGTTCTTTTGCTTAAAGAGGAAAGATGATATGTAAATCTCTGCTGTGACAAACTAGAAGCTTTCCTCAAGTTTCAGACATATAATCTCTGCTGTATTGGTTTTATCCCTAGACCCGGTGTTGGGCTACTTGATGAAAGGGCTGTGTGAAAAGCCCCTGGCTTCTGCTGCAGCCAAAGCCATTCATAACATTTGCTCTGTCTGCCGAGATCACATGGCTCAGCACTTTAATGGACTCTTAGAGATTGCCCGTTCCCTCGATTCCTTCATGTTGTCTCCAGAAGCTGCTGTGGGCTTGCTGAAAGGTATTTACTACAAGAGTAACCAGTAGTAGTCTCCTGTAAGCCATTTCTTGGTGATTATTTTACCTCAGTCATAGCCCAGTTTTTCAGTTGTAAGGTACTTAGTGAACGTGGCGTGGGCTATGTGCACATGCATTCTTAGAATATTTTAAGGCTATGTAATTAATTCACACTGCTTGTGGTATGTATAGCGCAGACCTAGATTTTGTGTAGAGAGAGCACATTTGAATTAAGGTAGTTCCACTTTAAGGGAGAAGAATGAAAAAGGAAACCAAATTAGCATTGCCATGCTAAAATAGTAAGTGGAGATTTTTAAAGTAGTGTGCATGGTTCAGTACCATAGTAGAAGCCCAGGGTGCTGGTCTTTCAGTAGACTTTAACAGGTACTGATCAGCTTCCACTGACTGGATTACCTATCCAGATGCAGCGGGCCAGAGTTTGTTGAGGCTCAGGGTGAGGGTCAGGCTCAGAGTAATAAAAGAACCAGAGATTCCAAGGCTAGGAAAAAAGACTCTGGGCAGACCTTAAACATGATGGCTATTTTTAAGTATTTGAAAGATTATCTTATAGAAAGGATCAGATTTACTATGTGAATAATCGATCGTTGGCAATTAGTAGGGAAGCATATACGGGCCCAGTGAAAGAAAACACTTTCTAACCAAACTTTCTGAAAACAGATTGGAGTCTCCCATGAGTCAGTGAAATCCTTATAGCTGGTGGTTTAAAGGGGTTTGGGTATATCAAATAAAGGACAGTGTAATATGACCAGTACAATCTCTTCTAAACATCTGTGAGTGACAGAGTTAGCCTTGACAAGATTGGGCAACCTGTGTGTCAACTAGTTCTGTTCTTTCTCATTTTGTGACCAGTTTCCTTACCAACTGGTGTGATTACACGTTTTACAACGTTTTTCTTTTTGTACCATGAATTTTTGTTGTTTCCTCCATAGGCATAGATGATAAGGCTTAAAACGAAGTCAGAGATTCTTACTACTTAACTATCTACTGCTAGTGGTCATTGCTGCCATCTTATCATTTTCTAGTGAAATTTAACAATACCGAAGTGACATCTAACCTATAGTAGACCGTGGCAATCCTGCATTACTGTTAGCATATGTTATCAATGGTATCTTGTAGGTGTCAGAAACTTTTTTTTTTCTTATAGGAATAAATTAAAACAAAAAATCATTCCTCCTCGGTTTTAAATAAAAGTCTAACTCACCTATGACTTTCATATTGCCAGGAAAAATCATTTTGTTTTTTTATTCAAATTGAAAATTTAAGGAGTAATTACTGTTTTATTGAATAAAACCTTAGGAGGTGGGAAAAAGTCATCGTCAAGGAATTTTTTCCTAGAAGGGACCTAAAACTAGTATATAATCTTTTGGATTTTGAGGAGATACTTTAGCAGTTGGTGGGATTGGAGAGGAGACAGTAGTAGCAAGAGGGAAGCAGAGTTGAAAGGGCCTGGGCCTTCTAGCCCCACATCATCGTAACTACCTCTTTTTTGTGTATTTTATGTAAGCGCCAAGTAAATTATTATTTGGGGGAAAGAAAAGAGAGGGAAGACTTTGCAACTATTTTAAAAAGCAGGAAAGGCAAACTTGACCGTTACTCTTTTGTTCAAACCACTCATTTCACAGATAAACTGCAGCCTAGAGAGAATGCTTTACATAAGCTCAATGAGCGTACCAAGAAAGTACCAAAAAACCAATCCAAACCCTGTCAAGTCAAGTCAATTCTGATTCATAGTGATCATATAGGACAGAGTAGAACTGCCTGACAGGGTTTCCAAGGCTGTAAATCTTTATAAAAACAGACTACCACATATTTCTCCTGCAGGGCAGCTGGGCTTGAACTGCCAGCCTTTAGGTTAGCAGTTGAGCTCTTAACCATTGTACTACCAGGGCTCCTCTCGTTGTAGTACAACTAGAATTAGATCTCTTTAACTTCAGCCCATCTTTTCTAAAAGCATTATATCAACATTTCTCAGACTTCTAGGATAATAAGAGTTGCCCTGAGATACAAGTCAAAATTAAAGGCTGTTTAGACTCCTTGAGTCAGAATCCCTGGGAGGTTTGGAAAGCTTTGGCATTCGTTTTGTGAAGAGTTTTTAAAAGTCTTTAAAGAATTGGAAGGGGAGACTTATTTTAAATATCTTTACACTAATAGGCTGCTGAGGGGAAACACTGTAACAGTAACTTCAGTTGTAAATGTCAATGTGAAAATGAGTCTGTAGTCTTCCGAGCCAAATTAAAAAACAACCATAAGTAAAAAAATACTGTAATTTTTGAAGTAGTACTCTTCATCTGAAAAAAATGAACCAGCCGGCTAATCTGTTAAGTATATGATGTAGACCAGTACATTACCTCAATTCAGCTTTTGTTTTCTCTGTATCTTCCTTTGTTTTTCAGGAACAGCACTTGTCCTAGCCAGATTACCTTTGGATAAGATTACTGAATGTCTTAGTGAACTGTGTTCTGTTCAGGTTATGGCATTGAAAAAGGTGAGTCCAATTAAGTAGGATGTGAAACAAATGAAAACAAAATGAAAGGTGTTTACATGTTTGAAAGAAAAAGACAATTATCTACGGATGATCTTTTATCTACCTAGAAAAGCATACAAATCAGTAGGTTTCACTGTGTCAGTAGTAACCAATTATATAATCAGAAGAGTTCCCATTTGTATTAGCAACCATAAGCTACCATGTTTCCTTGATAAATATTGTCAAGATGTCAGCTTGTCTTAAGTTACGTGTGTAGTGCAATGCAGTATACATACCAGTGGGATTTTTAGGAGAACTTAACGTAATGATTTTGATGTTCATCTCTAATGATATACTGATAAAAGCATCTAAGATATTTTAGACAAAAAAAAAAAGAATGAGAGGCAATTTGTCCTTTCATCTCTTAAAATGTTTTATAAAGTGATAATGATTTTTGAAGTATGATGCTGGTACCAAGAATGAACAGCATTTGTTTCACAGATTAGTTCATAAATAGGTTCACACATAGGAGTAATATCTAATACATAGGTGTATGTGTGTGTGATTTTACGTAAATGGCAAAGTGTCAAAAACCGCTGAGGAAGAAATGGCCATTTCAGTAAATACTTAAGAAACTTGAAAATCTGTGGGGAAAGACAGGCTCAGATGGTTACCTCACACCACAGCTTGGATGGGTAGCAACTTTCTAAGTGTAAAAGCAGTGGAAGAAATCGAAGAATGATAGATTGATGGTATGAAACGTTATATACTTAAATTTTATATAAGTTATAAATAAAAAAGGCAGACCTCAAATTAGGGATTGTTTGCAACATACGTGATAGAGACACTATTCGCATAGTATTTGAAGAGCTCACGCAGATGGCTGAGAAGTATATTCAAGACTACAACAGAAAAATGGACAATGGATATTAATGAGCAGGAATGGATAATTCAGTGAAGAGGGAACACAAATGGCTGTTAAACATGAAAAAAATCTTAATCATAATAAAAGGAAATGGAAAAATCAAATGATACTGTTTTCCACTGCCCAGTGATCAGATAATAAAGCATTTGTAGTTTTTAGTCTTGGCCAGGATACAGTGAGATGGAAGAAAGTAATTTGACAAGATGAGTAGGGGCTTTTAGGAACCTATTATAAGGAAATAAGCAGAGATTGAGACAAGGTTGTTGTATAAAGATATATGTTACAGTATTTGCTATAGGTTTGTACGTGGGACTACTGGGTGTTGATATCTCTCTGTCTCTTCAGCTGTTGTCTCAGGAGCCCAGCAATGGCATATCCTCAGATCCCACTGTGTTCTTAGATCGCCTTGCAGTAATATTTAGGTAAGAGAGGAGACTCCGAGTGCATTGGGTTAAAAGCTCAAATGAAATATTCTGTATTGAAATAAGCAAGCATTTTTTTCTCAAACTTGCAAGCCTCTTCTATAATCTCCCTTTTCAGGAGACTAATTAAGCCTGTTGTTACCTAAAGTTCTGGGGCAAAGACAAATTCTAATAATTTGTTGTTGGTAGATCTTTGTCAAAAGATCCTTTAAGAAGGTAATTGATATTTTTTGGTATCTAGTTCAGTGGTTCTCAAACTTTTTAACATGCATCAGAATCACCTGGAGCGCTTATCAAAACACAAAAATTTCTGGGTCCCACCCCCAGAGCTTCTGATTCATTGGATCTTGACTAGGACCAAAGAATTTGCATTTCTAACAAGTTCCCAGGTCCTGCTGATGCTGCTGCTTCCCGTTCCAGGGACCATGCTTTGAGAGCCATTGCCATACAGTGCATGAGTATAAAATAATAATGATATTAATCCTTTGAAGTCAATAGACATTTAATGATGGAAAAGGCATTTAAGTGACAATGTTCAAGAGATGATACTTACTGAATTACGTAATCTATCATTTGTGAGCCCCATAGGTAGAGTGAGGCGCAGAGTGATAGCTGCGTAGAAGTCAAAATGGAGCCATTGTTTTGCTTATTAGTTATTGTCAGCAGGTATCTTTCTCTGAGCTGGTGAGATGCTTTCCGAATTATTTAATTAGGAGAGCCCTATTACATGCCAGTCTGAGACCCTGTTATTAATAACTCCTGTTTCATAATAAATGAATGAAAATCCGTAATAGATGGAAATGCCTGAATTAAAATTAGTTGGTTTTTGTGTTGTTCTGAGGCTTTTTAAAGAATTGCTTTCCTTTCAAGAGGTTGGTACTTAGTCATGCAAATTTTTTTCCCTGTTTTTTCTACAAATTAAGTGAACTCTGGAACTAAACAAAGGAGTTGGACTTGACGTACTGTGGGTGGGCCTGTACTGTGTGCCATTGGGTTCAGATTAAAACTGAGAAATGGCTTTGGTAGACTAGAGTTCTTAAAGCTTTTACTCTTTTTTTTTTTTTTTTTTTTTATTGTGCATTAGGTGAAAGCTTACGTAGCAAATTAGTTTCCCATTTGATAGTTTGTACACAAAGTGTTCCATGACGTTAGTTCCGTTCCCCACAATGTGCCTGCCCTCTCCCCCGTTTCCTTCTTAGGTTCCCTATTTTCCTTTTGTCCTGAATTGAAACCCCAGCTTTGACTCTATTAATGGTGGGAACGGAGCGATTCTTGGTTTCTCATAGTGGATTCAGACAACTGGTGCATATTTCTTTTTTGTGCTTTAGATGAAGATTTACAGAACAAACTAGCTTCTCATTAAACAATTACTACAAAAATTGTTTTGTGACATTGGTTGCCAACCCCACGATATGTCGACACTCTCGTCTTAACCTTGGGCTCCCTGTTACCAGCTTTTCTGTTCCCTCCTGCATTCTCGTCCTTGCCCCCGGGCTGGTGTGCCCATTTAGTCTTATTTTGTTTTATGGGCCTGTCTAATCTTTCACTGAAGGGTGAACCTCAGGAATGACTTCATTACTGAGCTAAAAGGGTGTTTAGGGGCATCCTGTGCATATTTCTGATTCATTGACTGCATATTCAAGTTTATAAAGGGAGAAAGATGGAAAAGGTATTTGTGCCCCTCAGCCCAGACTTGACTTGGGTTTGCAGGTTCTAATGGGAGTAACTTGAAGGTAGAAAAAATGATAGGATGATTTAAAGTTTGTGCTTGTGTTTCTCTGAGTAAAGTAGGAGTAAAAGCGTTGAGTCTTTAGAATGACTTGATTATCTGATTATCTTTATTTGGTGAAAGTGATACTGAGTGAGTGAACAGGGCTCTGGGTCCTTGGTGAAACTACTCTTCTTTTACTGTTTTGGACTGTTATCTTTCCAGACACACTAATCCCATTGTGGAAAATGGACAGACTCATCCGTGCCAAAAAGTCATACAGGAAGTAAGTGCTACTGGATGCCTGCAGACTGAGGCTCTCTTCTTTTTTCCTTACAAGGCTTTGCGCAACTAAAGCAGGAAGGTTCCAGGTTCACAGAGAGGTTCGGTTTGTTGAGATGATTATAATTTCAATGAGATGAGGAGTAGAACCATCCAAATAATATTTTATATTTGATAAGAAAACCAGCTGAAAGGCTAAGGGAAAAGTAGAAAGGGAGTAACTTGTATGACTCCTAGAATTGATAGGATCCCTGATCAACTAGCAACGTATTTTAGGCAAAGCCAGTTAACTCTGTGCCTTCAGTTTCCCCATGGATAACTTTTTTCACCAAATCTAGGGGCATGTTTTGAGATGTGCTTTTCAGACTTCAGGGGAGAAGATGACATAAATACCTTTTATGTCATTTTCTTAAGTGTTCAGTGGGATTAAATGATGCCCTTTCCTGAACTCCACTCCTTTTTGTTCAAGGTCTTCTGACTTCTGGGGCTGACTTTACTCATCTCTTCCTCTATCACATACTAATTCTTTTCTTCCTAATTCGGGAAGTCCAAAGTTAAGGAAAATGTGTATATTTTTTAGTAAAGCTAAGACATACTCTTCTTTCTGTTCTAGAGTCACTTCCATGTTATGTTTCTCTTAAGAAGTGGTGTGTTTTAAAGATAGGCCACACATACTCCTATAAAGAAAGCTTTATCCAAGTCACTGAAGAGCCAAATCAAATGTTATCATCATAGGGTGCTCTTCCAGCTCTTAGTTGTTCATTAATTTCTTTCTTGTGCCCTTTCACTCTGACTCAGATATGGCCAGTTTTATCCGAGACGCTAAATAAGCACCGGGCTGATAATCGAATTGTAGAGCGTTGTTGCAGGTGCCTCCGCTTTGCTGTTCGCTGTGTAGGCAAAGGATCTGCAGCCTTACTGCAGCCACTAGTCACACAGGTAAGGGAAAATGGTAAATGTACAGAATTTGAAATAGGAGCCTTTGGGACAAAAGCTCTGCTAATGAAGTGAAACGAGTTTGTATTTATATTAAATACAAATTACCAAATATTTGAGAATGATACATTGTGCCTATGGTAGGTATATTGTCTATAAGTAAGTCTGTATTCTGTATAGTGGCACTCTAAGTAGTAACACATTTCAGTGTGAAATTATGTTAAAAAGTAACTAGTGCTAGCGCATCTTACTTTCAATTTCCTTGAAAAAGACAAATCAAACTTTGTGATTTCTTGGCCCAAGGGGATGTTTTTCTGTCTTGGTCATAGTTGCTTATGTAGCCTCTTACTTGTCAAAAAATATAATGGACTCTTTGAATCATAAAGATTGATATAAAATTATGGTGGCGTGACTCACTGTATAATGTTCTCCAAGATCATATTCACACCCACAGCTGCTCTCTATGAGACCCTCTGCTTAGATCACTTAGCAGTTTGTGTTGATGTTGATCTTACAGCAGGACCAGAATAGGGTGAGGCAAGTGAGGGGCTTAGGGCACAAAACTTAGGGAGGTAGGATTGTGCAAGTGCCCGTCCTGCATCTGCAGGGTTCTGACAGACCATCTTCTTAAATTATGCTCCCATGCTATGGGGAAAACAGCTCCATACCTGCCCTTCACCTGGGCCAGGCATCTAGGGTGGCTCACTCTAAAGGAAGCACTACTTCAGGCAGCCTTATGCAGTGCGCTTGCCCAACCTTGCCTCCTTAAATTGTGTGTTTGAGTAAAACACACTTAGGTAAATTTTTACATAGGCAAATTTTTTACAGAATTTTAATTGTTGGTGATTTTCCACATTCGTAGTATCTTGAGTACAACAATATAAGTTCATGTTTAAGATCTATCCACCTCTGGTTAAGTGTCCCCCTCAGTGCAGTACATTCCAGGTTTAATATAACTATTTACCACCTTTGCTGTTGACTTTGATGTTGTTTTTTATTCCTGATAATGTGACCAACCCAATAGAGTAGGGTAGCACCTTATACAGGAGATACGTTCTGAAGTCAGTACTTGTGACAAATATCAGAATTATTCTTAAAAATCCCTTAAATCAGGGGTCAGCAAAGAACAGCCAGTGGTCCTGCCACCTGTTTTTGTGAATAAAGTTTTATTGGGAAATAGCTGTGCTTATTAATTTAAGTGTTTCTTTTGCTGGTTTGGGCTACATTGGCAGAGTTGAGTAGCCAGAGACCAGCTGACCAGCAGAACCTAAAGTTTTTAGTATCTAGCCCTTTAAGAAAAAGTTTAATTTAACCCCCTACCTTAAATCATTCATTAAGTAGAATATATAGTTTGTGAGTACAACACTGAACAGATTCTATCTCCCATCTCACACGCATTCCTTGGCATGTGCTGATAGAAGAGCCAGTTAATCTGTTTAAACTGGACTCACTTTTTCCCTTTTTCTTCAGCCCCCATCACATTCATAGAGTAATATTGATGTAAGATCAATATATGTGTGTTGTGATAGCATTTTAAATAGATGACAGTGTAGATGTCTCTTAGTTTTGGAGGGGGATGTTATTGTTAGTGGCCGTTGAGTTAGTTCTGACTTAGGGTGACCCCATGTGTGTAGAGTAGAACTACTCCATAGGGTTCTAAAGCCTGGGACCTTTTGGAAGCCAGGCCTGTCTTTGAGGTGCCTCCGAGTGGGTTCAAACCGTGGGCTAGTAGTTGGAGTCGAGTGCTTAGCCCTTTGCACCATCCAAGGACTCTTGGAGGGTAACCGAAAACCACACCCACTGCCATAGAGTCGGTTCCGACTCACAGCAACCCTGTAGCACCGAGCACTACTGTCCTATAGGGCTTTCAAGGCTGTAAACCTCTGCAGAAGCAGACTGGCATATCTTTCTCCCACAGAGCTGCTGCTGGGTTCAAACCACCAACCTATTTTGGTTAGCAGCCAAGCACTTAACCACTATACCATCAGGGTCCCCTTTTGAAGGATAAACGAAACAAAACAAAAAAACCAAACGCATTTCCATTGCGTCGATTCTGACTCATAGAAACCCTATAGCACAGAGTAGAACTGCCCCATAGGGTTCCCGAGGGAGCAGATGGTGGATTCGAACTGCCGACCTTTTGATTAGCAGCGGAGCCCTTAACCACTGCGCCACCAGAGCCCCTTTTGGAGGATAAAACCCATTGCGAGGTAAAAATCCTAAAATCAATTACATTTATATAAGTATGTTGATTGAAATTTTTTATGCTGCTGAGATTCAGGTATCTTGATTGTAAATGCAGTTTTTTACTTAAAAAGGTTAAATAGGGAGATTAAGAGCAACTCTCAAAATTTAAGCCATGCTTTCACATTCTTCTCCATGACAAGGGTATTTGATATTTTTGTCTACATTGCGGCTGTATATGCCATTTAAGAAATATGATTTATTTACAGTGCAAATAAGAGCAACCTTTAGGTGTTAGAAAATTTAAGTTTACTATCTAGGGTTTTGCAAATCAAGCACGAGCCTTGGATCACAGCTTCCAACTTGAAGTATTATACAGTTTTCTTACAATATTTCTTGGGGAAATAAAAGATCAAAGGTTTGAAAGAACTCTTAAATAAAGGCCTCAAAATCATGGAGGAGTTGAGCCCTATGTTCTGCAGAATTTTGCCACCAAGGTTTACTATGTTGCCTTGAAGAGAAGAGACCAATCTGTCTTTGCATTTCTTCCTTGAGACAGCTGCTGAAGTTGTCTCTTTGGAGGGGTAGAGGGTGGAGCTAATGGTTTGTGTGCCCCCTTGGCAGATGGTGAACGTCTACCACGCACATCAGCACTCCTGTTTCCTCTACCTTGGCAGTATCCTCGTGGATGAGTATGGCATGGAAGGGGGCTGTCGGCAGGGCCTGCTGGACATGCTGCAGGTGCGTTTCCCTGGAGGGTGTTGTAGATGCGTAGGGCCTGGGGGCTCTGAAGGCCTGCCACTGTGCTCTTCACAGGTCTCTGATTCTCTTGCCCTCGGGCATGCTGATTTCCTATCAACAGTTAGGACCATTTTTTGAAGAAGTAGAGACTTCCTAGTTTCTCTCTGGACAGGCCTGCTTGGGAGAATTGCCCACACCAGTGTAGTGATCATTACAGATGTTACTGCTGAGCTATGCTCTCCAGAGATAGGGTGGTTGTGGTTGTCGTTTTGTTTGGGGGGAGTGGGACAGCAAGTGGATTTAAAATGAAAGCTTTCTAGGCTCAAACATGATTCTGATTTGAATAGCATGAACTTCTTGCCTGGAACAGCCAATGGATTCATTTATTTAGCAGCAGGGAGGGTCTTAGGGTAATAAGCAGTTACTGGAAAAGGCTTTTTCCCCTCCCGGTCAGAGAAGGGAAATAGAGTTAAATTATAGTGTTCCTTTTTCCCAAGATGTCTTTCAATTTCAAGTTGTTCTTTTAGTATTGTAACTAGAAATTCTATTCCCTTAGTGAACTAATCCATATATAGTATATAAGCACAACGTCTGCTTTCAGAAACTTCCAGGATTTTGAAATGACATTGACTTGGTCTCACCAACTAAAATCTGTGGTCTCTCAACTCTTTCTGAAATGTGGACTTCAAATGTAAAAAGCGTTTATGTCAACTGAGAAAGATTTACCTCTTTTCCTGATCTTATTCTCATCAGTCTTTTATTTTCCCACCTGTGCTCCCCCTCTGTTCACTTTGTACCTGTTGTAATATCGAGCAAGTCTGAAGTGGGTTTTATATATGGTCACTTTATATATGTCACTTCTTTTAAAATCACTGTCCTGTTTAGGCACTGTGCATCCCCACCTTTCAACTGTTAGAACAGCAGAATGGTCTCCAGAATCATCCAGACACCGTAGATGACCTGTTTAGGCTAGCCACCAGGTAAGCCCCACCAAACAGCAACCTTTTTTTTATTGCTCATCCCCATCACTGCTTGGTCGTGCCCTCTGGTGCTTGGCGGTTTCCTTCTCTGTGGAATGTGGTCATTGGAGTAGACAGATTAATAGTTCACAACCCAGAGTTAAATTGTGAACCAGTAGATCCCTAGAAGTGAGGAAGAAGAGTTGGGTGGGATCAAGGAGAGAATTTGCTGAGTTCTTGTCATGAAGGAGGAAGCAAGCACAAGACAATAAAAATGTGCTTAGCAAAAACACTTGACTACCTAATCTCTACAGTCCCCTGTAGTTTTAACTTTTTATGCTACTGTGGTTTCATGTTTCCCCTCAACTTTTTCCTTAAAAGCTCAGCATTGTTTAAATATAATCATATATCAGAATTAAAAAAAGCCTTAGGATTTTAAGGTGACTTAGAAGTTATCTGGTACTGCATTTCCCAACTTTACCTCCAGGCTGCCACCTTAAATTCCTTTTACCAGTACTGACTACCCAGCGGACACATGACTGCCCAACTTCTGTTGAATTCCTTCTTGGTCCTTAGCCAAGGAATTTGAACCAGTTGAGTTAGTGAGCATAAAAGCATTAAAAAAAAAAAAAAGATTACTTTTTAAATACCAATAAAGTAGTACTGACTATTTCATCTCAAGATTGAACATTGAACACTTTGTTCGTTTTCGTACAATTAGAAAAAAGCTTTTTTTAGTTGGTCTCAGAATTGTTGGGTGGACTTTCAACCACTGTTTTTCCAGGGTGTGTTCCTTGGCAAGGTACTCCGTATAGTAGTTCAAAAGAAAAAACAAATGTGCAGAAACACTTATCTTAAATTCAGCTCCCAAACTTACTTGACCATGGAACCTTTTCTTTGAGAAGTTCCTGTTAACATCCTAGGAACTAGTACCCTGTGAGATACAGTTTGGGAAGTGCTGTTCAGGATTTTTAAGACTTGGCTTTCTAACCTAGGAGAGTTTCTATATATAAGCCCTTTTTGACTAATCTTCCTGGAAACTCAAGTTTTATTTAACTTATAAAATTTTAGTTGGAAATAGGGTTCGAGGACACATTTTTTCGTATGCTGATAATCTAAAATATGGTCCCTTCCTTGCCCTGACTGCTTTTATAGCCTGATCTTGTCATTTATACCTAGCCTCTCTTTCCACACCAGGTTTATTCAGCGTAGCCCTGTCACCTTACTGAGGAGCCAGGTGGTCATCCCTATCTTACAGTGGGCCATTGCCTCTACCACCCTGGACCACCGAGATGCCAATTGTAGTGTCATGAGGTTCCTGAGAGATCTCATCCATACAGGGGTTGCCAACGATGTAAGTTTAAACGTTGTACCTTTCTACTTTGCAGCTCATTATCTCCTTATACCTCTTCCTAGATGCTTAGAGGGAACCCAGTATCTCCTTATTTGATTTGAATTAGTAGGCATAGTTGATCATTCAGTAAGCCAAATATCAACTGTTAGATCTAAGACATCTGTGCTAAGTGCTATAGGATATACAAAGCAGTCTAAAACTACCCCTGCTCCCAAGCCATCTGGTGTCTGGTTAGTGAGACAGAGATGCGTGAAGAGTTAAATAACAGTAAGGCAGTATTTGATTGTCAGGTAAGTGATAATAAAAGTCATGGTTGCTGTGAGTTCAGAGGAGGGAAAGCTCTTTGGGCAGAAGTGGTTTGGGATCATTTTCTGCAAGAGGAGAGACTTAAAGGGCCCATAAGATTGGATGGATTGGAGAGGGGAGGACAGTCTAACTGGGGAATAAACCATGATCAAAGAAGGCCAGGCTGGCCCTGAGAGTGTTAGTAGAGAACCTACAGAGCTGTTTGGCTGCAACAGTAAAGTGGTTCACAAATTTTTCAAAGGTAGATTTTGGCTGGATGTGGAGTAGAATTGAAGGTAAGAAAGAGTGGTGAAGTTGTAAGCAGGTCTGTGAATAGGCTAATTATTTACGTTTGGCGGTCAAAAGAGAAGGAGAAGAAAGTGACTAGAAGTGAAAGGTAGTTTTTAAAAAGATACTTTAATACTCAGTATGTTATAAACCTGTGTATACAAAGACTACAAGAAGGAAGAAAATAAGATCTTTTTGACAGAAAGGATTAGATATCTGATAGAAGTCTTCAAGCAACTCTTATTTTAGTTGCTTTTATAAAAAGGAAATGAGATATATTTTGCTGTGTATAACAAAAATTAATTAATAACAAAAATTAATTATTTTTTTTAAAAAAGACAGTAAATGTTGGTGAGGGTATGGAGGGACTGGAACCCTCATACACTGATGGTTGGAATGTAAAATGGTGCAGCCCTTTGGGTAACAGTCTGGCAGTTTCTCAAAAGATTAAAACATAGAGTTACTGTGTTACATGCCATCGAGGAGTAGATCACCAGGCCTTTTCTCCCACGGAGAGTTCAAACTGCAGACCTTTCGGTTAGCAGCTGAGCACTTAACCATTATACCACTGGGGTCCTTAGAGTTTCCATAGGCCCTGGTAATTCTACTGTTAGGTATCTACCCAAGAGAAATGAAAGTATATTCACACAAAAACTTGTACCCAGATGTTTATAGCAGCATTAGTCATAATACCTAAAAGGTAGAAACAGCCCAAATGTACATCAGCGGACAATGAATGGATAAACATAATATAGTATATAAATACAAAAGAATATTATTCAGTCATAAAAGGAATGAAGTACTACAACATGAATCAGCCTTGAAAACATTATGCTAAGTGAAGGAAACCATTCACAAAAGACCACATATTATATAATTCATATGAAATGTCCAGAACGAGCAAATCTATAGAGACAAAGTGTACTGGCTGCGTAGGGTGAGGGGGTTGGGAGGTGGAGAGGTATGGGACGATAGCTAAAGGATATGGGTTTTTTTTTAGGGTGATGAATATTTTCTAAAATTGACTATGGTGATGGTTGTACGCATCCATTTATGAAGATACTAAAAACCACTGAATTGTATGTGAATTTTGTCTCAATAAAGCTGTTTAAAAAAAAGAAAATAAGGATACTTAAGTTATTTTTCACAGAGAAAAGATTAAGAAAATTGCCACCCTTAATCCTTAACTATAGGGTCATTATGAGTTGGAATCAACTCGATGGCAATGGGTTTTTTACTCCTTAACTATTGTTCATGAAAACTCTAAGGGTTAAAGTTAATCTCAGATGAAACCCAAGCCCGCTTCCTTGATGGTAAACTCAAAACATTTCCCTTCTAATGACAAAATATTTAATGGTCTTTGTGAATCCAGCTGTTGTAAAATACATGTACTTCCTTCCCCAGGAAAAAGAAATTGCTAAACTAAAGGAGAAAGAGTATTTGGTCTTTGGAAAGTTGAGACGAGAACTTATATGTTGCTCCTGCTTTCTTATAGCATGAAGAAGACTTTGAATTACGAAAAGAACTGATTGGACAGGTGATGAACCAGCTTGGACAGCAGCTTGTCAGCCAGCTGCTCCACACATGCTGCTTTTGTCTCCCCCCCTACACCCTTCCTGATGTGGCTGAGGTGCTCTGGGAGATCATGCAGGTTGACAGACCGGTAAGATCATTTTCACAAGGAACGTGTCCTCACAGTCCCTAAACCTCACAGACATCAGCCCTGACTTTGAAACCGGCCCTGTTATATGTCCGTGGAGCCTAAGTTAGGCACATTACTCCATTTAATTGATAGATGAAGGGGCCCATAGATGGTCAGTCAGTAATGCATTATTGTGTTCCTGAAGCATGTTTGTGTCATTGTCAGAGGGTTTCTGTATTACCAGAAGTGAGCACTAAGCACTGAATTCAGCCATTTGGCTGGCGATGAGACGTGTGTTCGCTTATGAGAGCTGCCCATATGGCGGTTATACAGAGTTAGAGATTACTCGAGAAGTATTAATTCACATCAAACTCCTTATATAGCATTGTACTGTTCCTTGGTAATAAACCTAGCTAGAGCATTCAGAATGTAAAACTGACCCACACCAGACACTTGGACCTATTTCACCTTTGGATTTATTTGCAGCCCAGCTCTTAAGTCTTTTATCACCTGAGGATGGAAAATTTTTTTAGGCTATTCAGTAATATCCAAATAATTTCAGTACTTGCCCATGTGATCATAAATCACATTATGTGTACTGTGTGAAAGTTTTGAGCATAGTACAAAATATAATGCTGCCTGTAAACTATTTTAAAAACAGAACTTATAATTTTTTTTTTTTTTTTTTTAATTTTTATTAAGCTTCAAGTGAACATTTACCATTCCAATCAGTCTGTCACATGTAGGTTTACATACATCTTACTCCCTTCTCCCACTTGCTCTCCCCCTATTGAGTCAGCCCTTACAGTCTCTCGTTTCGTGCCAATTTTACCTTCTTCCCTCTCTCTAATTTTTAATATTAATACAAAAGTTGTACAGAAGATTGCACAGTTGGACCTAGTTACAGTGAGCTTTCTCCCAGAACCATGGACTGTATTAAGTCCAGATACAGAGGTATCTTGTAAGGGTAGCCCGTGTGTATCCTCATGTTGTCTCCCACCATATAGCATCATCGCTGGCAGTTTTTAGCCTCAATTTCAGCAAGAGAATGTGCACTTTACTGATAGTTAGACTCCGATATTACTGAACCAGAAGTTCTGGATGATTCTTGGACTTGCATATTTACTTCCAAAATTCGAGGGTTGGTGTATATTGTCTTAGTGGACATACTTTAGCTTAGTCAGTTCCTCAAAAATTAGAATCACAGGTAGGACAGATGCTTGATATTTCTAATGTTTTCTTCAGGTTTGTACTTGAGAGGGAGCCAGATGAACTCTGTTTAATTTTTACCACCAAATTCTCTGAAGTTCCCATGCAACTTCGGTTTCATCAGATAGCTCAGCAGCTCTATGTGAGCTCAGGTGCTTCAGGAATGGATAGTACCTGTAGTTTCCATTGCTGGTTGTTCAATCCATATGTTCCATTTCAGTCTAATCCAGTAGTATTTTTGTGTTTTTCCTAAAGTAAGTGTTCTTTTGTGAATCCCTGGGAACCAACAAGATTAATTCCAAAACTCCTTGATAGAGAAAATCTCTACACTCCACTTTCATTTTTTTCAGCTATGCTTAGTCCCCAGGTAACAAGACTCATTATGTAAATCCAACTTTACAAAAACGTTCTTGATTTGTAAACATAAAAAATGGGAACAACAAGTCTGGGCAGGAACAGAAACCAGGTAGCCATGTGCTCTTTAAGAGTTTACTATATAGATACCCATTTAATTGTCAAGTAATTTAAAGTGGTTGTCTTCTATAACCATCAACTTATATCTGAGTTTTGGTAAAGGAACTCTTAAATAAATTTGGGTTGTCTGTCCCTATAAATTGATTGGGATTGTAGCTAAGGTTAAGAGTCCAAAGAAAACTCACATTCTTGGCCACTTTCGTTTTGTTTTGTTTTTTTATTGTACTTTAGATGAAGGTTTGCAGAATAAACTAGCTTCCCATCAAACAGTTAGTATACACATTGTTCTATGACACTGGTTGACAACCCCATGACATGTCAACACTTTCCCTTCTCAACCCTGGATTCCCTATTACCAGCTTTCCTGCTCCATCCTCCGTTTCAGTCCCTGCCCCAGGGCTTGTGTGCCCCTTTAGTCTTGTTTTCTTCCATGGGCGTGTTCAGTCTTTGGCGAAAGAGTGAACTTCAGGAGTGATTTCATTACTGAGCTGAAAGGGTGTCCCGGGACCATACTCTCAGGGTTTCTCCAGTCTCTTTCAAGCCAGCAACCCTGTTCTTTCTTTTTGAGTTAGAGTTTTGTTCTACGTTTTCCTCCAGCTCTGTCTGGGACCCTCTGTTGTGATCCCTATCAGAGCAGTCAGTGGTGGTAGCTGGGTACCATCTAGTTGTACTGAATTCAGTCTGGTGGAGGCCATGGTAGATGTGGTCCATTAGTCCTTGTACTAATCTTTCCCTTTCGTCTTTAGTTTTCTTCATTATTCTTTGCTCCCAAAGGGGCGAGACCAGTAGAGTATCCTAGATGGCCACTCACAGGCTTTTAAGACTTGGCCACTTTCTTAATCATAGCATTTTCAAAGTTCATACAACAGAAGATAACACACCAGCTTTCTCTTTTGACTTGAATAAACTGTTAAAACGCTTTCCCTGTTTCCCCCCTTTTTTGTTGGGCACCCATTTGTGGCAAATTTATTCTGTGGTTTTGACCAAATTTTTCAGATTCCTTTACTGGAAGATGAAAGTACCATTATATGCTAGCTAATTTGTTTTTATTTTTTACTTTTGTCTTTCATTGTTTTTCTTTTGGAGGGTGTTATACTTAACTTTGGAGCCACTTTTGGATACTGAAATTTTCTCAGTTACGGGGCCTTTCCTGAATGTTTTGCCCCTGCTTGTCTTTTCTGAGTGGAGTTCTGTCTTCCCTAAGGGCCACATTTGGAGAATCATGTAGTACTTCCTAAGGACTCATTTATATTACAGTATTTACTTTTGCTCTGCTTTGTTATGATCGTAAATGAAAATGATGGGGAAATATACAACGTAAAAAATTTAGGGATGAGAAGGTAATTTTATTTGCGGACCATGGTTTCAGGGGACATCTAAGTCAATTGGCATAATAAAATCCATTAAGAGAACATTCTGTATGCCACTTTGGAGAGTGGCATCTGGGGTCTTAAACGCTAGCAAGCAGCCATCTAAGATGCATCAATTGGTCTCAACCTACCTGGAGCAAAGGAGAATGAAGAACACCAAGGACACAAGGTAATTATGAGCCCAAGAGACAGAAAGGGCCACATGAACCAGAGACTACATCAGCCTGAGACCAGAAGAACTACATGGTGCCTGGCTACAACCGATGACTGCCCTGACAGGGAACACAACAGGGAACCCCTGAGAGAGCAGGAGAACAGTGGGATGCAGACCCCAAATTCTCGTAAGACCAGGCTTAATGGTCTGACTGAGACTAGAAGGACCCCAGTGGTCATGGCCCCCAGAGCTTCTGTTGGCCCAGGACAGGAACCATTCCCAAAGCCAGTTCTTCAGACATGGGTTGGACTGGACAATGGGTTGGAGAGGGATGATGGTTAGGAGTGAGCTTCTTGGATCAGGTGGATACTTGAGACTATGTTGGCATCTCCTGCCTGGAGGGGAGATGAGCGGGTAGAGGGGGTTAGAAGCTGGCAAAATGTACATGAAAAGAGAGAGTGGTGGGAGGGAGCGGGCTGTCTCATTAGGGGGAGAGCAATTGGGAGTAAGCAGCAAGGTGTATATAAGTTTTTGTGCAAGATACTGACTTGATTTGTAAACTTTCACTTAAAGCACAATAAAAAAAAACAACTGCAGATACAAGGGCAAGATTAGTCCAAAGGACTAATGGACCACTTCTACCACTGCCTCCACCACCAGTACAACTAGATGGTGCCCAGCTAGCACCACTGACTGCTCTGACAGGGATCATAATAGAAGGTCCTGGACAAAGCTGGAGAAAAATGCAGAACAAAATTCTTCTAACTCAAAAAGAAAGATCAGACTTGCTGGCCTGACAGAGACTGGAGAAACCCTGAGAGTATGGACCCTGGACACCCTATCAGCTCAGTAATGAAGTCACTCCTGAGGTTCATCCTTCACCCAAAGTTTGGACAGGCTCATAAAACAAAACAAGACTAAAGGGGCACACCAGCCCAGGGGCAGGGACTGGAAGGCAGGGGGGAGCAGCGAAGCGGGTAATAGGAAACCCAAGTTTGAAAAGGGAGAGTGTTGACATGTCATGGGGTTGTTAACCAATGTCACAGAACAATGTGTGTACTGACTCTTTAATGAGAAACTGGTTTGTTCTGTAAGCTTTCATCTAAAGAACAATAAAAAAAATTAAAAAAAGTAATTTCACAGTCAGAAAACTATGACCAAAGTATACATTTCACTTAAGAAAGGGATGAAAATAAACTAGACCTGATCCAAAGGAGAACAATTCAAGTAAAAAATACAAATTCGAAGAAAGGCTCTAAAATTTTGATTCATAGTTTGAAGACTTTGAAGAGGCAGGAAGTAGGGGCAAGGGGGCAGAGAGACTTTGTGCATATGAAAGATAAAAAGAGACTATGCTTAGGTGTTTCCCCTCTCCACTTGAAACAAATTTTTAAATCACGGCAAGCATAAGATCTCTGTTAGAGAAAGAATTTTCTAACACAAAGAACAGGCCAATATCACAAAGGAACTGAGTGACTAGGACTTCTGCTGAGGTTGATGACCTTACAATCTTTAAGACTCTGGGTTCATGTTATATGTGTACATTCTGGCATCCGTTCACTTAGTATACTTCTTGCTCCTGCTCTTGGTTGGTACCTGAACCTTTGCTTTGGATTGTACTTGTTCTTTAAATTATCTAAGTTCAAGGATAGGGACAGAACAGTAGCTTCATCCAGAAGAGACTTCAGCTTTAGAAACAATGCCTGCTGCCCCTTTGAAAGGAAGTCTAGGCTTGGACCTGAGGACTGCCTCAACCCAGGGGATTTGAGGCCTGAAGATAGGCCCCCTGTCATGACCTTCCTTTGGCCCCCGACTCTAGGGGAGCAAATGCTGCTGAGGAAAGCCTGCTGGGTTTTCGTTAGTGTTTGTAGAACCTCAGTTGAGTTAAGCCCTGCCTTTTAAAATTATTATCCCTTTTCCCTTTACAGACTTTTTGCCGATGGTTAGAGAATTCTTTGAAAGGTTTACCAAAGGAGACAACCGTGGGAGCCGTCACAGTGACACACAGACAACTTACAGATTTCCACAAACAAGTCACGAGGTGAGGGGGTGCTGGGCGTTCCTAACACCACTGTGAACAGCAGCTGGAATGTATAGAAAAAAAGCATACCTTTGTCTCTTATGCCATCTTAGTTACAGACCTACCCACAAGTTATGTTTCTTGTTGTATGCCCTTGTAAATTCACAATTTAGTGTCTGTTTCACCTTGAATAGCACAAATTGGTGTTGGAAGCCAAATGGGGGGAAACATCGTAATGGCGCTACATGTATGTACATCAGTTGTGTTATACATATACATTAACTGGTGTAAGATCCTGAAGGGGAGGTGGCAGCACTTCTTTTCTCCCAAAAGAAAAATGCACTGAGCAGCCCACTGAAGTGCTGTCTTTCTCTTTCTGAAGTCCTATTTCAGTTCTTTTCCGTATTCAGAGGTCAAGAATGCAGGTACCTAAATAGGGGAAGCAGTGGTGGTAAAGCATTAGAAAGTGATGTAGACAGCAGCAAATTGGAGAAAGTGTGTTGTATCTGAAGACGTCTCAATTCTAATTTCAAAGAAGTGGTGCAGCCAGAGAACCTCTCTGGGGTCCCTCAGGCCCAGGGGCAGCAGTTCACAATCTGGATTACAGTTTAGCTGAGATGTTAGGGATGCATGAGCATTTTTTGCCTTGAACATATAAACATTTTTAATGTAGCTCCACAGTCTTCCTGTGACAGGAATAATATATGACAGGCGAAACAAAAGTGTAAGTCTTACAAAGGTGTTACTTGATTTCTTTATAAAAAACTAGACTTGCCATCTAGTCGATTCCAACTCATAGCGACCCTATAGGACAGAGTACAGCCGCCACCCTAGGGTTTCCAAGGAGCTCCTGGTGGATTCGAACTGCATGACCTTCTGGTTAGCAGCCGTAGCTCTTAACCACTACACCACCAGTGTTTCCTGATTTCCTTACACTGCCTCTAAAAGTCTAGATACTTCATTTTTTAGTATTTTTCATAAAATGTAATCACTGAGCCAAAGGTTTTGAACCTTTAATAGTCTTCAATAGTATTATTGACAGCATCTTAAATTTGGTTAATTGTGTGTTACCTTGCCCTGATACTCCCTTTTATATCTAGAGTCTTTAGAATTTTGACTAAATTGTAGGCAATGGGTTATATTCATACAGGTGTAGAAGGGGCCAAGAGTCAGTGTTGCGGTGGGGTTGATAATAGTGAGAAAGCAGAAGATATTCTAACTGCCCATCAATAGAGTATAGTAAAATAATTAATGCTATTCTATACCTATAAATAGTCGCTAAAAGGAATAATGAAAAAATACAGCGATACAGAAAGATATACAAGCTGTGTTGTAAAGGGGGAAAATAACAGCATCTCTCATATAACATTTAAAAGCTGTTTTACACATTTGAAAGCTATTTTATTGTGTATGTTCTATATATACAGGCTACTTAATGCTTAGTAAATTTCTGGAAAGATACACAAGTGAGACCAGAATGGGAAGAAAGGGAGACTTTTCATTTCCTAACCTTCCATAGTATTTTGCCCTTTTTTTTTTTCCTATGAGCAGGCATTAATTTTATAATCTTTTTAAAAACTAGTTTCTAAAAGTTAGAGAAAGTAAATTTTGGACAATGGTACAATAGTAAATCTTCTTTTCTGAGAATTGATTTCTTAATGTTACTTTCCAAAAGTTTGTTTTCTTACCTGCCAGAGTGTCCCAACAGTTTTTTAATCCCAAGCTATTGAGAACTGTTATTTTGTAGCTTACTAAATAGCTTACTGTCATGCCCTAGAAGTTACTGATTTTTAGCCATAGATCAAATGACATGCATGACCAGAAAGTAACACCTGACTGTCTTCATGACATATTTTGCCACAAGTGGAGATTTCCCCTCCATTAAACCAAAACCCGTTCCTTTCAAGTCGATTCTGACTCATAGCGCCCCTTAGGACAGAGTAGAATTGCCCCATAGGGTTTCCAAAGCTGTAATGTTTTTGGAAGCAGACTGCCACATCTTTCTCCTGCATACCTAATGCCATCACAATCAAGTAGTAGGCACAATTAGAGGAACTGAAATTCTATTAACCTAATAAGAGGTTAAGGGGTCTTGGTTGCTCAGTGGTTAAGCACTCAACTGCTGGTGGAAAGGTGGGCCATTAGAACCCAGCAGCCCCTCCATTAGGTAGGTGTACATTGACTGGGGTGGCTTTACAAAATGATTTGATTTTTTTTTAACTATGAATCTTCCAGGAGAAGTAGTATTTTGCCTGCAGTCTATCTCAGGGGAAAGAGGTTTAACAGTGGCCTCTCTCTGGTTCTGCTTGATTCCCATGTAATGTTGGTCAGAAGGGCAGGATCATATTGGCTCTGATGTCCTCAGTGCAAATGGAAGCCTGCGGAAAACCCTCAAAGGAGCATTGTCTTAACATTTCAGTCAGAGCCCATGTGTAAAATGTAGAGACCTGGCTTCGAGCCAAGAATGTTGGTTCGAATCTTTCCACTTACTGACTCTGTCACTATGGACTTCGGTTTCTTCATCTGTAAAACTGGGTTATTATGAGATACCAAATGGAGATCCATCAGAAGGTTTGGCACATAGTAGGTGATCAGTGAATGTTAACTCCTTTCACCTTGGGAAGAAAACTGCTAGAGCGTTGTTAGGTTCTTGCAGAACTAGCTGGGGCATGTCTCCTGCCAGCACTAAGGCAGCCACCCACACATTCTGGAATAAGTCTCCACCAAGCCCATAACCCTTGACAGGGCTAATATATGACAGACGAAACAAAAGGGTGAGTCTGAAACCAAGGTCATGGACATTATTCTCTAAGGAAAATCTTGGAGCAAGGAGAAGGGACAGCCTAAATAATGCAATAGTGTGAACAAAAATACCTGTGATAAGTAAGATGCACCACCAACCTGGCCTACTTGATCATTCATTGCTAAACAAGTTTTGCCGCTCCTCCTGTATTAAGTTGTGACATCACGGTGGGAAATGAACAGAAGTAAGAGGTAATGTTGAGGTGCACAAGAAAGGGTTTGAGACTACTCACCTGCTCTTAGTAATTCTTTTTCTCTAGTATGCCTGCTGCCCTTGAACCTTCAGGTCCATGCATGACTCAGTCTCCCTTTTGGTTTTAAGGTCCTGCAGCTCCTGCCTCAACATGCTACTTTGTTTGCCATCCTAGCAGGGAGGATGAACTGGTTGAGTTTCATTTCAGCAAGCCCAAGCCTGTTTTCTAAATGGTACTAGTAATTAATTCCCTAACTTTTTTAGTTGGTCATTTTGAAGAAAGTTGGGACATTTCGTTCTAAAATAACATTTTTGCTTTCCAAACACCGAATGAGCCCACCATTGACCCAAACTAATAGTTACTAGAAGGAATCCTACAATTGTTTCACATTCTCTGTCCTGGCATTCTGTGACCCTTACCACTCACATAAGGATCTTCAAGGTTGAAAGATGTTGAACAAGGAAGCACTGACGCTGGAATTAGAGGCCGGCGTGGGGGTGGTTTTCTGCTTGAATCATCAATAGGCTTGATTAGTCTCCTTTATCTACCTGAATATCAGAAAAAAAGGGCTGCGTTTCTTAGCACGCCCCTAGAATTGCAGGGCTTGAGGAAAGGACTGAGACTGAGAACAGAAAATAGTTGTAGCTTTTAGGGGACTTTTTTTTAATCCGTTTCATAGGGCTTAAATCACCAAAGACACTTGGGGTAGACATTTGTTTGGAGCTCTTGACGCCAAGGCAGTTGCTGGTGGGGTTGGAGCAAAAGCTGAGCTAACTTGAGACACAGTGGCCGGGCCCTCATTTCCTCTGTCTCACTGCAGCCCCCCTGTACTTGCATTTCGATTTCAGTATTTTTGTCATGTGTCACAAATGGGGCTAAGGATAGAGCTATCGTTTCTTTTCCAGAGTAAACCAAGATTTCTGGGTGAAGAAGGGGATGATGTAAAACATGTAAGAGATGTTAGGATGGTGAAAGAACCTTGTGTAGAGCATGACCCTAAGTTCCAGGATTTCCTATTAGTCCCATGTGATAATGCCACCACACAGTGACTTGTCTTGAGTTACGTGCGTGTTCCCTTGTCCTGCCTGCCTCCTTAACAGTCAGTACAGATTGCAAACAGACTGAGAAATGTAACGCTTTTATTGGCGCTTTTTAAATCCACAGAAGAGCAAGTGACAGAATTTCAATTAAACCAGAAGAACTTCCTCATTTTCATTACATTTTTAGGATGGAGAGAGACTAGAAGAAAATTTTTAGACTACTCTTTTGAATCAAGTCCTGGGGTCTAAACCAAGGTTCTTAATGGTGTTGTAGACCTTTGAATAGATGGGAAGTTTGGCCGTAGGCCCTTAAGGTGATAGCTCTCAGTTCACCTTCTTTCCTGTTGGATCACCCTTACAGTTGCCTCCCTGCTGTTTAATCATTGCAAGATGGAGAGAGAGCTTTCTTCTAATCTAGCACTGAGTCCTGGCGGTAGGCACTGGTCTCTGAGCATTTCTCATCCAGAGAGGGGGGTCCCCAGAAGGGAGAGCATATTAGAAAGTCCTTCCTTGTCCAGCGTTTTTAGCTTAGCCTCGTGTTTAGTTACCAAAAACTGTTAGACAAACACAAAAGAAGGAAGCCAGCATCAACTAGTTTCTTAGTGACAATTTTGGAGAAAGGGACCTGTTGAAAACATAGGGTCTGATGAGCACTGAGGCTTTTTGAAAACCTGTACCATCGGCACATCTCAGTTTGCTGAAGGCCAGATCCTTCTTCCTCCTCCTCCTTTCCTCCATGCCTTAACCCTTTCCCCTTCCTCTACGTCCTCCTCCCCCAGGAGGAAGCCTGTTCAACTAGAAAATCGATGACTGATAGATACTTAGCTGCTGGACGTGGCGAAGTAAACAAAATCTGCCTTCGGAGGAGAATGAGGAAAGCACAGCACCTGAGTTAGCTCAGCTGGTGGAGTTACAAGGATCTGAGCCTTAGTGAACAGCTTCCTTGTTTACTTTCAGGGCTTCTGCCTTTCTTGCATTTGTATAAATGACTTCAACCAAATGTTGTTGTTACGTTTATGTTGTTAGTTACCATTTTGTTCACTGCTCTTGTGTAAGTACACATGTGAACTGATTTGGTACTCAGAACCACATTCTGAGGTAGATAATAGATGAGGCAGAGGTAATAGGTAACTTGCCTGAGGACACAGTGGAACCAAGAAGTTTGTCTCTACAGCCCACTCTTTAAGCACCGTCAAGCTTATAATTATTCCCACAGACGATGGTTAGTTTTACCCTAGAGTTACAGAAAGATCCGGAATGGTGACACGAGGTGATGAAGAGAGCTCCCAGCAGACTTGGAACGGTCCTGTGCACCTCAGTGTCGCTGTTGTTGTTCAGCATGTTGTATCTGTCTTTTCTAGTGCTGAGGAATGTAAGCAAGTTTGCTGGGCCTTGAGAGACTTCACCAGGTTGTTTCGATAGCTCGCACTCCTGCACTGTGCCTGTCACCCAGGTGAGTGGGATACAGTTGCAGTGCTTCTGCTGGCTGGCAGGGATGCTTGGGGGTAGGGGTTGACTTTAATGCCATTGTGGGAGCAGTCCTAAGCTAGTCACAGAAAAACTTACTGGTGTGACATGGCTGAGCATCTGGGAAATGCAAGGCCTGGATTTTCTTAAACCAGAACAGCCAAATAATTACCAGCTTCTTTTGGGTGCCATTTTCGCCCCCATAAGAAATTGCTGAATGCCTCAAAGAAAATTTCTCCCCACTTCCCCTTAGAGATACTTCTAGAATGGTAAATATATATGGTAATCAACCAACATTATTTTTAAACCTGGCTCTTTTGGTGAAAGCAGTGCTAACCTAAACTTGTCCATGATGCGTGGCACCAGCCTCCTAAAACTGATTCAGTGAGCCAAGGTGCTTATCACTGGATTTGAATGCTGAAATGCGGTTTTGACCAAGGCAGGAGATACAGGAAAGGAGCTAGCATCTCTGGCAGCCTTCTAGTCATCATTCCTCCCCATGTGCTTCCTGACTCCTGATTCTGAAGCAAAGCAAGAAGCTTAGCTGAGGAAAGAAAGGCTAGGTAGTGGAATATGGGTGCCATCTCTTGACTGAGAGAAGAAAAGCCCCTCTCCTCTAAGCCCATCCGTAGACAGCTTAAGCAGAACTAATTCTCCCAAGAGGCCATCGTCATGATGCACAGTGGCACTCTCATGGGTGACTTCTGTGATAAATGCACTAAGTGAACGTGGTGGTCAGCAGTGGCTCGCCACACCAGAAATGTTTTCTAAACTTTGGTTCTTTGATGAGTAATAACATCATTTGGGCCCGTCGGGTTTTGCATAGTATCTGTAATAGCTAACTAACATCGATACTCCTCATAGGTTGTTGATGGCTTAAATGAGTAAATTATAGCCAACAGTTACAGGCCTTTAGTGGTGTCAGTACTGTTCTCAGTGCTTCATGTTTACTGACTAAGATAACCCTCATGCAGTTCTCTGGGTTAGTCACTTTTATTACTCCCGTTTTACAGATGAGGAAGTTGAGGTGCAAAGTTGGCTTGATGTCACAGTCTGTAATTGGTAGAGCCAAAATTCAGATGTAGACTTCGCAGTACCACAGTCCTCACTCCTAACCACTCCACTTAATACCTTTACGCAGTACCCTGTGAGTAGTGTAAATCAGTGTTTTTGAAACTTCTGTTGGCGACTGAGACCCCAATATTTAAGCAGACTGAGTGGAGCTCTTCTGGTTGGCTTGGAACGGGAGGCCTTGAAACCTGCCGGCTCACTCTTTACCCCCTCATGTAATCCTGTTTCCACAGTACACTACTCAGTCTCGGAAAAACAGAAAACCCCTTCAGAAGTTGAAATCACAAGTAAAAATCCAGCTTTTTATTTGATTTTTTTTTTTAACTGAATTCTTAAGGCCAGGCCGGAATGAAGTACCTGAGCAAGAGTAGAAATCTCTGCTTTGAGGTTGAGTTTATAAAATGCTCACCATCTCCTCGAGCACAGTGATTGACTATTATCTTCTCTCTTTTGCCAGGAATGTCTTTTAATTAGAAGACGGGAAGAAAACAAAATCCAGACTGTGTCCCACAATCGGAAACCTCCATGTGGCAGAGGGGCCTTCACCGCCACCAGGGCGTCCCGTCAGACAGGGAGAGACTCCAGCCTTCCCAGGCCGTCCTGAGGAGTTCCTGTTTGGGAGTGTGAGGGGAAATCAGCGCGGTTTAAAAAAAGATGGCTGTGGCCTGGCCGGCATGGTGGGAGGGAAGCTGGTTTCCTGGTGAACTTGTTTCTAAAAGGAAAAAAAATTTTTAAGGAAATAAAAAAGGAAAAAAACAAAAGTAAATTGAAACCAGAACTGAAACATTTGCCTGGTAGCAAATAACACACGCACGTATGCACATATACACACACCCATCCAAGCGCACATGTGTGCACACAAAAAATAAAAGTACAGACTTTCTGTGAAACAACAAACATTTACTTAGGGAAAATGTGGGAGTTCAAATGAGTTAAATTGCTGCAATGGGAAAGAAAGTCAAGGTAAAATGCATCTCTTCGAGTTTCCTGTTGTTTGTTCTTTCTCTCTCCCCCTCCTCTTTTAACACAAGTGAGTAGACATTTCGCCCACCCTGCTCAGCTATTTCTTCCCACCTTTTGAGTTGTTCAGACAAAGAGAAGTAAGCACAGAGTGTCTTCTGCTTTCTTTCACCTCGGCAACACTCAGGACCTGCCAGGGCCAGAATTCACTGAGATCCCAGACCTGAGTGCACTCAGTCTCCAAACCCAGTTCCAGTCCACACTGGGTCATTGTCAGCCTTGGAGAAAAGAGCCTAAATTGAGGCAGGTGGTGGGATATAAATCTATATTCTGGGTTTTAGTTTTTTTAACGGTGTTGTTTTTTCTTAGTTAATTTTTCCCCCATAGATGAGAGAGAAAAAATGAGGGTGGGAATATGGAGAAAAAGAGTTTTATAGGGCTGACTGTATTTGACTAAAAAACGTGGAAATTATTTTACTTCAGGGGGGTGGGCGGGAGAGGGGAGCCCAGAGCAGGCCTTGATGTTTGAAGGAGTGCAGTCCTGCACAGGGACTAGACGGTAGGGCACTGTTCTGTCTGGGGTTGCAGCCGTCTGAAGAACGAATCAACAGCAACAAATAAGAGGAAAACAACAACAATAAATTTTTAAAATTTAATCAGTGTTTCTTTGTTTTCACTTCCTTTCACTGCCTCAGCTCTGAAGTGGCCCAGCTAGACCAGCTAAGTAAGCAGTCTTGGTTGTTTTCTAGTATACATCCGTGTGTGCAGTTTATTTCTAGGTAAAATTCAGGCCCCTGCCTTAAATGCCAGAGCCTTCATACTTAGCAAGTGGCTCGTACCTGAAACAACGCTTGCTCATCCTCAGAGGTAACCCCCAGAGGGCAAGCGAGGGTCACTGCCGCACGTAAGACAGGCGTGGGGTATGTTCCTTCCTCGTCACTCCTGCACGTTAGACAGGCGTGGGGTATATTCCTTCCTCGTCACACCTGCACGTTAGGTGTGTGGTATGTTCCTTCCTCGGTGGCCACCAAGCAGATCGTTCCCTAACTTACAGTAATTAGTCTTTTTTTAAAAAACAGCTTTATTGCAGTGTGATTGACATGCAATAAACTGTGCATATTTAAAGTGTACCGTTTGCTGAAATGTACATGACACCGTGAAAGCATTACCGCCATCAAGGTCCTGAGTATACTCTTTATCCCCGTGTTGCCTCCCACCCTTCCCGTCACCCCCATCTGCACGCAACCGCTGATCTGCTCTCTGTAGGTTTGTTTGCGTTTTCTGGAGTTTTCTGTGAGTGGGGTCATATAGTATGTTAGAGTAATTGGACTTGGAGCTAATAGCCTTGTCTGCAGAGCTGCATCCAGCGGAGCTGTCGATGCCGACATTTTGCCGTCTTTTCCTCACCACATCACTAACTTTTTCATTCCTGGGCTTGACTCGGAAAACCCCAGAGCAGTATTTGGAATCAGTGAGACAGAGCTTCCTGCACAGCGTCAAAAACTCAAGAGTTTTACTCTAAAGCAGTTTTATTAGAAGCGGGGAGAGAAAACTGTTAAAGAGTGTTGGGAGGAGTGAGATCTGATTACCCTGGCCGTCCCTCTCAATTTCTGGCGAAACAATAAAACCTTTAAGCCTAGTCCAAGCCTAGGTCCTTGCAACAACAAGTTGACTTTGCTTTATTTAAGGAATTGGGTATCTGTCACAAGAAGTGGTTATCTGGGACTGAAAAACCCTCCTAGCCGCTGGAGCGTCTTGTGGATGCATGTCCTGGCTAATACCAAGAATGCCCGGAGCCTATCTCATTGTTGGTCTTTGGGGCCCACTGTTCACTGGAAGCCTTACAGGTTATTTGAAAATGAGCTACTCTGAAGCAGTTTTACTACTTCCTGGTTTTCAAGGATACCCACCTAAATTTTAATTCAAAAAAGACCCTTTTGGGATCAGGTACTCCAAGGTAGATGCTGTGTTCCTGCATGGCACTGTCTCGTGGAAGTAGAACGGGCATCTTTCTTCCTCGCCTGCAGGTCAACTGATCATGCAGCTGAACTCGCCTAAGTCAAGTCCCCCACAGAATTGTCTGTTCCCTCGTTTCCATGACGGGATTAGCCGAGAAATTTTGGTCGTGATCATGAGGAACATTACCCACTGGGGCTATTCCCAACAAGACTGTATTAAAAAAAAAAAAAAAAAAACCTTTGCTGTAGAGTTGATTTCAACTCATAGCAACCCAAAAGGACAGAGTAGAACTGCCCCATGGAGTTTCCAAGGAGCACCTGGTGGATTTGAACTGCCGACCTTTTGGTTAGCAGCTGTAGCTCTTAACCACTATGCCACCAGGGTTTCCAGGTATTAAAGTGTTTTGTAATTTTTAGGTGCTGTTCGAAGGGAAAGCTGTTGCCGTGGAGTCGATTCTGACTCATGGCAGAGCCCTGGTGGCATAGTGGTTAAGAATTCTACTGCTAGCCAAAAGGTCGGCAGTTCGAATCCACCACCCACTCCTTGGGAACCCTACGGGAGAGTTCCACTCTGTCCTATAGGGTCGCTATGAGTCGGAATTGACTCGACAGCAACAGGTTTTTGGTTTGAAGGGAATGCTTGTAAAAAGGTCAGTGACTGAAACAGTAGGATACATGGACATAAGGAGCTTGGGTTTTTGACTGGCACCAATGCCTCACAAATGCAATGTACCTATTTACCTGGTAAGCATTTGCTAACTGAATAATTTTACAAAAATGAATGCCAAACTCCAAAAAAGTTAAAATTTGAGCTTCTCGAGCAAGGTGACCAGCACAGGGAGATGCCTGATTTTTTTTAATTTATTATTTTTTTTACCAGCAGACGAAGAAGTTGTCTTCCAAGAACGTAACCCTAGCAAAAATGGGAACAGCCAATATCTTCTACTCTTCATAGACTGAGAAGTGTTAGGTTCTTTATGTCAATGAAAAGCTGAGTAAGAGGAAGGAGTCTTGAATTAAAAGGGAATATTTAGTTGGATTTGAGGATGAGCTTGGTGGGGAGAAAGGGCTTGGAGGAAGGAAGGGAGATCCACTGTACTGGATGCTGGAGGGCTGTGTTCACCCCCAGGGCCACGAGATCAGTGTTCCGTGGACTTAAAAAGCACCGACACAGGCCACTGCCAAGTGGAACCTATTCACTGCAGAATTCTTTAAAGATGGAACCAACTCAAATGTCCATTAGTAGGTCATCAAAACAGAAACCTAAATCCAACCAAGCCTCTAGAATCCAGTCTAGATTTAAGTATCAATTTTCAGGGAATGCAGGAGACAAGGTGTTAACAAGCACAGTCAATGACATCTGGGCAAAAACAAAATCCAGAGCAAACTGGTTTTGTCAACAAATAAATTGCAAGGGAATAAAAACTTAAGAGGTAGAACCTATAGAATAAAACAAAATCTATTGCATTGTATGGACCTTACTTGGATCCCATTCTAACTGTAAGTTTCTCCAATTATCTTAATTTTTTTTAGACACTATGAGGTAAGAACATCTTCACATTTAGGTGTGATAATACATGCTCAAATATTTACACATGAAATGTTATGCCTGGGATTTGCCTCAAAATAATCTCAGAGTGGGGGCGTGGATGGGCGCACAGATGAGAAGATTAAGACTGATCATGACTTAATTGTCAAAGCTGATGCATGGGATTTCATACCATTCCTCCCTACTTTAATGAATCTCCCAAAATAAAAGAGATCTAAAAAATAAACTGTTGAGGCCAGAAAAATCACATCTGTGAGCCAGATTCAAAACATAAGCTACCAACTGCAAGCAGCATCCTCATTTAACAGCAAATGAGTATATGTGAGGATAACAAGATGGTGACGATGCCCAAACGCAGCTGGAATACCAACCCTTTTCCGCCGTTTCTTGAGTTGAACAGGCTTTTAGATTGTCTGAACCCCTGGTGGCACAGTGGTTAAAAACTCAGCTGCTAACCAAAAGGTCAGCAGTTTGAATCCACCAGCCACTCCTTGAAAACCCTAGGGGCAGTTTTACTCTGTAGGGTCACTATGAGTTGGAATCGACTCGACGGCAACAGGTTTGGTTTTTTGGTTTAGACTGTCCACACCCATGCTCCAGTCCACCTTCTGGAAAGCAAAGCCAGCCAGGTGAAGGCTTAGGAAGGAAGGCCAGCTGACTTTCTTCAGCTTAGGGGGTGAGGGGATGGGAGGAAAGGTGTATGTCAATGGCCTGAGATGGAGGCAGGGGCTAGGGGATAGAGGGGCAGCTGGCATCAGAAATATTAAGGTCTGGGAGAACAGCAACCGGTACTGGAGAAAAAATACCCAGCTCTGCTTTTAACATTTATTAATCCAAAAATACATAAAATTCCACTTTCTACCCCAGGTTCTTAGGCTTTCAAGGAGGGACAGCTGCCAGCCTTAAGCATCTGGTGTGATACCTCAGTGCTCATACTTGTCTCAGAAGGCCATAAGGCAAGGAAGTGAGGCTCAAACTAGGGAACCCCCGAATCAGGCCCATGCCCTGCAGAGGCCCTGCTGCGGGGTTGAGGGGTGGAGACGGAACTCAGCTCACAGCACTCCTTGCTCTTTTTGCCACAGGAAATGGGGACAGCCACAAGAGTGGCCAGCCTTGGGACCATCCGCCCTGTGCAACTAGGCACCTGAGTTGGGGAGTCCCTCTACGCTCACTGGCGCTCAGAGCCAAGTTTCCCCAAGAGCCAGGCACACGGGAATTAGCACAGGAGAGGCAGATCCAAGGAAGACCCGGGGCTTGGTCTTTCTTCCCTCACCTTCTTGGCCCAAATCTACTTCTAGGAGACCCAGACCCAGTGCCCACTGGGCCACTGCACCTCCACCTCAGTCCTCACAGCCACCCGTGAAGCCCAGGCCAGTCACTATGTGCAGCCTCATTACTGCATGCCAACTGGGTGCATGGCCCAGGGCCCCTGGTCAGCCCCGAGGCCTGGCCCAGGAGGGGCCTGAGCCACGGGGTGCACCCGCTGCTGGGACTGCCAGAGGTGATGGAGCTCCTTAAACTGCTCCACCATGCGGTCCTTGAGGTCTGGGTTTGAGATCTGAAGCCGGATACTGTCAGCCGACCAGGAAAGCTCCCCTGAGAACATCTCCAGCAGCAACCGAGCTGCCACAGGCACCACCTGGGGGGAGAAGAGCAGAGGGGACAGGAAGGACTTGGCAGGCTGTTGGATCCAGCTGTGCAGGAGGGCATCCACCAGGGGACAGGTGGTGGACTGCAACCCCCAAGAAGAAAGCCATCCAAACAGTTGCCATCTAGTTGACTCTGATTCATGGTGACCCCATATGAGTCAGAGTAGAACTGTGCTCCATAGGGTTTTCAATGGCTGTTCTGGTGGGTTCTGTTACTTTTCAGAAGTAGATTGCCAGGCCTTTTTCCAAGGCTCCTCTAGGTGGACTCAAACCTCCAACCTTTAAGTTGGCAGCCAAAAAGCATTAATCATTTACACCACCCAGGGACTCCATGAGGAAGAAAACCAAAAACAAACAAACGAACCTATTTCCATTGAGTCAGTTCTGACTCATAGCGACCCTATAGGACAGAGTAGAACTGCCCTATAGGGTTTCCAAGGAGCGGCTGGTGGATTCGAACTGCCAAACTTTTGGTCAGCAGAACGCTTAACCACTGTGCCACCAGGGCTCCCCACCAAGAAGGAGGAGTGCCTGTTTCTACTTTGCACAAAGGCTGCTTATGTGCGGGCAGCCCTGCACCTTGATTATCTCTGGCAGCTGAGTTCCCACAGACCAGAGAGCACAGAGCTTCCACCCAGGGACAAGGATCTAGCCCCAGGGTCACCCAATATTCAAGCCAAGGCAGGGTTGGGGTGTAAGCGGACCTGTACAGTGATGAGCTTCTTCTCGCGGGGTTTGCGGTCGGGCCACTCCTCCCCAAAGCAGAAGAAGATCTCAAACGGTGGTGGGGTGTTGGTCTGGCCCTTCTGGAACAGAATGAGCTCTGAAGCAAGATCAAGAGCCCAAGTCAGAGGCTAGAACCACACTCCTGGGTGACAGAGGCCAGGAGGAGCCGACATGGGGCCTCACCGTGGAGAAACTGCTCGAGGCTAAAGAGCTTGGTCTTCACCTCCCGCTGGATGGGGTTGGGGCACGCAGCGTGGGCCTCGGCACAGGGCCCACTCCAGAACACTTTGCACTGGCACAGGCGGACGGCATAGAGGTCCTGGCCCTGCAGCTGCAGGATGAGCCCGCGGTCCAGCACGTCCAGCAGCTGATTGGTGTAGAAGCGCTGCTTCTCGCTGGGGATGTCCTCAGGGCTGGGGAAGCGCACCTGCTCCAGGCTCACCGGGCCAAAGAGCTCCACCTGCTCCTGGGTGGCCTCCAGCTGGCTGTAGAAGAGCCGGCAGCCATGCGGGTTGCTGATGGTTAGGGAGCGGGGCGGCCGGCCGCGGTACTGGAACTTGATCTCCAGGTCGGTCACTGTGGGCAGAGGACAGGCTGCCCACCACTCCTGAGCCAGCCCAGGCCTCCCATCCCCAGCCCCTGAGCATCCCCTGCCCGCCCTGTCCGCAGCTCTCCCACTTACTCCCCCCAGAGAGGGAACCCATGAACGTTTGCTCTTTCCTTCTTCCCCACCCTCCACCATCCTTGGAGTCCGCTCCCACCCCAGCCCACCAGTGGTCCTTACAGGGCAGCATGTGGGGGCTGATCAGCAGGTCAGGCAGGAGTTGTTCTCCTACAGGGGGCAAGCTGACGGCCAGGGGCCCAGGCTCCAGCAGGACTTCAGGGAGCAGCTCCCCAAAGCTAGCAGGGTTGTTGGGGGGAGGGGCCAGGAGGGTGGGTTCTGGAGCAGGGGGACCCAGCACCACAGGCGCCTGGAGGGTGGGGGGCCACTTGAGCTCTTCTTTGGGTACAGAATAGGGTCCCATGGAGGGGCCAGGCTGCACTGCTTCTGCAGAGGATGGGGTGGGCAGAACCATTAATGCCACTTCTAGAACTTTCTCCCAGGTCCACCTGCTCCCAGCCCTGGGCTTCTCCCCAACCTCCCTTCACCCTCCTCCCAGTACCTTACACTAAGCCCCCAACCACCCCACCTTCTGGCCCACCTGTGAGACTCAGGCTTGGTAACATCCTCTGGAGCTAATGGGAAGACAGGCAGAGGAGACAGCAAGCGGTCAGGAAAGAGAAGTCATTAAACGGATCTGATACTGAAGAAATGACATAGGAGAGCCACCTGGCAGTCCACCTCAGCAGGCCCTGACCCTGACTCCTGCTCAACCCTGTCGTCTAAGCATTAAAGCTTCAGTGCCTTAGTTTCCTCTCACCTGCCCTCTGCAGGCAGTAGTACTTACTGGGCCCCAGCTGTGGCAAGAATCGGCCAGATCATGGGTGAGCAGGCTTGTCACAGTAAAGCCCAGGAGGTACAAGGTGTTGACCCCATACCTACCATTCAGACTCCCAAGAGAAGAGACAGGAATGGCAGCAGGAATGGGGCTGCTTGATCCCGAAGCAGCATAGGGCTGTGGAAACTTCCTAAAAGGGGCCCTGCCTCATCAGAGCAGCAGCGTCCCTGCCCTACTCACCTCTTCCTCATCCTCCTCTTCCTCCTCTCCTGGCCCAATAGCATAGTCCTCACTGGGCTGTGCTTCTGTATAGTGAGGGAGAGAAAGATATGAGGGAGTCAACCGGTGAGGAGGAGGAAGGCCACTGGGGCTCATCTGGGAAGCCAGAGAGGTGGTCTGGAGCTCCAGCTCTGGCTGTCACCTCCTCAAAACCCAGGAGGAGGGGAAGGGCCCAGCCACCGCATGGCACTCAGCTCCCTGACCCATTCCCAGCAGTTGTGTTTACATCCCTCCAAGCACTAAGAACAAGGGCAGGGTGACGAACACAAACACCCCAGATAGGGCTCCAGGGCCGTGGTCTGATGCCACAAATGACCCACTCCCTGGCCACTCCTGGGAGCCCAGCAGGCAGGTCCCTGCCCACTGTCCACTGCAGGGGCCCTGAGCCTTCCCACACGCAGGAGAGCCAGGCGTCATACCTGTAGGCGCGGGACCATGGGAGCAGACCTCGTAGATCTTGTAGGGCTGAGGTGGCATGTCCCGGGGCCCATCGTAGATGAGCCGGAAGTCTCGGCTCTTGTTAAGGGCACAGCGCAGGTTGGCCTTCCACTTGGCCGGGTCAGCCTCATCCACACCCTCAGTGTATTTCCCAGTCTCCTTGGCCCAGGCCTGGGCAAGAAGAAAAGACAGCTGACCACAGAGAACCTCACCCCTCACCAGAGCCCCAGCCTGTGCCTGACCCATCCACAACGCTTCAGCAACACCTGAGCCTCCATCTGCCACATGGGGGATCTGGCGCCTGCCCATCCCCAGCCCTCAGGGTTCCAATAAGCCACATGAAACTGGAGGGCTTTTGCAGGAATTCGAATATGCTGCTTCTGGGACAGCAAACAGCTATAGTCTCTAAGGAGAGCAGCGGAACGTGGTGAAAAAAGGCATCTAGATCAGGACTGAGTGTGAATCTGGAATCTGCCACCTGCCAGCTGTGCGCCAGGGCCGAGTCACTCGCCTCTCCTTGCCTCAGGCTCCCCATTGTCTCACCTCACAAGGTGGTACGCGAAGACTACAGGGGTTAATGCCCATGAAGCACTCACACTGTGCCTGTAGGCAGGAAGCCTCTACATGCTATCCTATCACTGTGAGGTAATTTCGTGACATCAGGATTACATTGATCTCTACCCTTTGACCCAGCATTTCAACTTCAAGGAATTTATCCTACAGATATATAAGCATCCATGCACAATTATCCACACACAGAGTTATTCTCTGCAGCATTGTTAGTAAAAGCAAAAGACCCGAACTACCTAAAGGTCTATCAATAGGGGGCTGGGTAAATTATTAATTACAGCTAAACCATAAAATAGAACACAGCGCAGCAAAAAAAAAAAAAAAAAAAGAGGACACTTTTTACACTGACATGGAGTGATATTGAAGAAATATTAGGGACAGGTCAGGAGAAAGAAAGAAGGAAATCAAAGCCTCAGAAGTCTACAGAGCTATCAGCCTATATGAGCCACAGCCTCATCTACACTGAGACCAGAAGAACTAGATGGTGCCCGGCTACCACTACCAACTGCTCTGATCAGGGCCACAGTAGGTGGATGCTGACAGAACGGGAGAAAAACATGGAACAGAACTCAAAATCTTAAAAAGTCCAGACTCACTGGACCAGCTGAGACTAGAGGACTCCCTGAGACTATCACCCTGAGATATTCTTTAAACTTTGAACTGAAACTATCCCCTCCCCCCCGCCCCCCACCCTGCCAGGTCACCTTTTAGCAAAATAACAAAGTGGCACACAAAATAAAAGATATTACCCGTGAGTACGGTGCTCCATTAAAAAAACATCTATATGATTCCAAAAGGTCAACAATTAGCCTAAAGCAAAGATGAGAAGATAATGGACCAGGAAAACTAGAGCACTGGAAATGAAACAACCAGAATGCAATTAAAAAGAATGTTGACACATTGTGAAAAATGTGACTAATGTTGCTGAACAATTTGTACAGAGATTGTCAAATGGGAACCTAATTTACTGTGTAAACTTTCACTGAAAACCCAATAAAACATTATTTCTAAAAAAAAGAAATATTAGTTGCAGAGGAGGGTACATACATCTGCCATTTTTCTCAAAAATGGGAGAGAGGTGCACATTTGCTTATGTTGGTACAAAAACCTCTCAGGAATGATAAAAAAGGAAATCCGTAACATCAATTACCTCCAAGGAGGAAAGAGGGTGTTTGGGGGACAGGGAAGGAGAGAGGCTTTTCCCTGTAAACCATTTTATACCTTTTTCATCTTGAACTGTGTGACTATGTTACCTATTCAGAAATAATAAATGAGTTTTAAAAAGTACTTTGAAAGGATAAAGATGAAGTGCAAAGGTTAAGAAATACGCATCTAAAGTTTTAAAAATATGCCTTCCCTTTGACCTAGCAACTTTTAACTCTAGGAACTAATCCCAAGGAAATAATTTAGGATCTGTAAGGTGAGAGTTGAGGAGCGCTGGTGGCATAATGGTTAAGCGCTTGGCTGCTAACTGGAAGGTCGGCAGTTCAAACCCACCAGCCACTCTGCGGAAGAAAGATGTGACAGTCTGCTTCCGTAAAGATTTACAGTCTTGGAAACCCTATGTGACAGTTCTACTCTGTCCTATAGGATCGTTGTGAGTTGGAATCGACTCAACGGCAGTGGGTTTGAATTTTTAAGGTGAGGGAGGGTGTGCATGGCGGTTAGATGTTCACACTGAAGCAACCTAAAGTGTCCCAAACCTGGGGACTGCGTGACCCCTTCAGTAGAGTCGCTTGGTGGTGCAAACAGTTACTATGCTAACCAAAAGGCTGGCGGTTCGAGTCCACACAGAGGTGCCTGGGAAGAAAGGCCTAGCAATCTACTTCAAAAAATCAGTGACCGTGGGTGGAGCACAGTTCTACTCTGACACGTGGGATCAACATGAATCAGAACTGACTGGACCACAAAAGGTAAAAGTGACGTGCACAGATGCTTTCCTTTCCAATGTATGTCCATATAACTTTGAGTAACTAACATTCCGTTGGAGGGATTTAGAAAGCTGTTCCTGATATTGGGTGAAAAAATGCAGGTAATAAAACAATGTATGGTTTGATTCCATTTTTGCATTTCATATATACACATGCAGAAAGCTGAAAATATAAATAAGCAAAGGATCTTAATAGTGAGTACGACAAATATTGTATGAGACCACTATTATAAGAACTCAAGAAAAGGTTTAAACATAGAAGAAAATATTCTTTGATGGTTACGAGGGTAGTGAGGGAGGGGGAGGGGAATTCACTAACTAGATAGTAGACAAGAATTATCTTAGGTGAAGGGAAGGACAGCACACAATACAGGTGAAGTCAGCACGACTGGACTAAACCAAAAGCTAAGAAGTTCTCTGAACTCAGCCAAACACTTTGAGGGACAGAGTAGCTGGGGCTGGGGTCTGGGAATCACGGTTTCAGGGAACATCTAGGTCAATTGGCATAATAAAGTTTATTAAGAATATGTTCTGCAACCCACTTTGGGGAATAGTGTCTGCGGTCTTAAAAGCTTGCAATCAGCCATCTAAGATGCATTAATTGGTACCAACCCACTCGAAGCAAAGGAGAATGAAGAACACCAAAGACACAAGGAAAGTATTAGCCCAAGAGACAAAAGCGCCATATAAACCAGAGACTCCATCAGCCGGAGACCAGAAGAACTAGATGGTGCCCGGCTACCACCAATGACCGCCCTGACAGGGAACACAACAGAGAGTCCCTGACAGAGCGGGAGAAAAGTGGGGTGCAGAACTCAAATTCACGTAAAAAGACCAGGCTTAATGGTCTGACTGAGACTGGAGGAACCCCTGAGGCCATGGTCCCTCGACGCTCTGTTAACCCAGAACTAAAACATTCCCGAAGCCCACTCTTCATACAAACATTAGGCTGGTCTATAAAACATAAAATAATACTCATGAAGAGTATACTTCTTAGTTCAAGCAGATACAGGAGACCAAATGGGTGGCTCCTTTCCGGAGGCAGGATGAGAAGGCAGGAAGGGACAGGAACTGATTGGATGGACAGGAGAAATGGGGGCTGGAAAGGGGGAGTGTGCTGTCACATTATAGAGATTCCAACTACTGTCACACAGCAATATGAGTAATAAATTTTTATATGAGAAATTAACTTGAGCTATAAACTCTTACCTAAAGTACAATTTAAAAAAAAAAAAGGAGAAAAAACAAAGTGAGTACAGCAACAGGTTACCCTCTAAGGTTAAGATTATGGGTTATCTTCTCTGGCTTATGTGTATTTGCTCACTGAACATGTAGTCACATGTAATAAGGACGAAGGAATGAGGCAAGGACAGTGAGTGGGTAATAGGAGTTACAGGAAGGTCCCCAACTTGCTCTGAGGTGCAGGTTAGGAAAGGTGTACCCTGTGGCTATGCCTGTGTCCTCTTAGTCCAGGCCCGGGACCACCTGCAGCTGAGACAGTGGCCCAGCCTCAAGGAGACTTGGTGGGGATTCCCCTCTGGGAAGGGGGGTGCCTTGGAGGTTCAGGCAGCAGCTCCAGTCTAGGGCTTACCTTGAAGATGGTGTTGTCCCCATCCTGGCTGGGGCCATGTCGCGTGGCGTGGCGCCAGGGGATGTAGAAGAATCTCCTCTCCCCGTTGACCCACTGGAGCCCTGGGTACTGGCAGCTGTTCACCTGGGCCACCAGCCAGGGCTTCAGCCGCACCCGGCGAGGTGCGGGGGGCGCCCCGGGGGCAGGCTGGTTCATGGCAAAGGTGTCTGCAAGAGAAAGCAGGAGGGGGGCAGGCCTCAGCAAATCTGCCGCTAGGGGGCACTCAGGGTGCTCCTTACCCCCGGGAATGGAGTGCTGGAGTCCCTCTAACTGGTCCTGGTGTCCAAGGCCAGTTCTCTTTTCCAACCATCAGTGTCTGTGCTCTGGGTTTTGGGAAGAGAGGAGGAGGGGTTCACAGCTGTAGTGGTCCTCTACCCAGGTGCCCTTTACTGGCTGGGGTGGCAATTCCACTGCTGCCATGAGGACTGGCTGCTGACGGAACAGAGCTGCCCCTCCTCCAGAGAACTGCTCTCAACTGCTGTACCCCAGAGGGGAGGCCACCTGTTACGGATTGAACTGAGTGGTAGACATGCATGTATGTGTGAATTCGTGGGCACACAACTGCCCCCAGGGACCATGCACTTCTCCCGCTTGCTTGGAATCTGCGTTCCCTCAGGACCCCCCATAAGTAAGGAAAACAGGTAACCAATGAGGGTGGGATAGGGAAAGGATGGGTGGGGGCATTCCGAGGAGGCCATGATGCCTGGAGCAAGGCTGATGTGAGGGCATGTACCAAAAATGCCCCTTGTGGGTGGGTACCCCCAGCCCATCAGCCCACCACCCCCCCTCCACCGACACTCCACTCTCGATAGTGCCACGAATGGCCCCAAACTCTTCCCACTGAGACAAGTGGTTTGAGGCTTTTAGCCCACCCATCTTCTCTACCTTCCAAGTGGGCATGAGTGTCCCTGCTGCATCCTTCCACACACTCCCCCAGCCCTCTCCCTGGATCCCCTGCCTCGTATTGGACGAAAGGAGGATTTAAGAAACAATCGAAGCATCCTGCACCCCTCCCTCAGCTGCTTATCCTCCACCCCCAAGCCTGTTCTCTCAAGCTCCTCCCGACCCACATCACAGCGGAGGGGAAAGTGAAAGAGGAGCAGGGCCAGGCCCGAAAGGAAGGGCTGTCAGGGAGGAATGGCTGAAGGACACTGGGTGCCCAGGCTGGTGAAGGGAAGGCCAGGCGGGAGGAGGGAAGAGAGCTATCCTTAACATTCGAGGTACTGCCATGTGACAAATGAACTAGGTTCAGAGTCAACACCAAAACACCCTCCGCTGAGACAGATTGGGCCCAGGTTAAAGAATTTTCTGACTGCTAAAGGCACCAAACCGCAGACTGGACTGCTGCCTGTGAGGCCGAAGCCTCCCCCTCTGGGGTAATCAAGCCCTGCTGGGCTTCCACACCGGTCTTGGGTGGGAGACTAGCCAAGATGACCTCTCAGGCCTGGAGCCCCCTCTGTCATTCCAGGCCCACTTTAGCTTTGGAGCACTGAGCCTCAGTTTCCCCTCCAATTCCCTGCCCAGGACCTTTTTGGGCTGCAGGTGCTAAGTGGCACCTCACCACTAAGGAGACTCCATCTGTGGCTTCTCCTCAATACAGTGTCAGCTGAGCTGTCAGAGACCCAGGAAGGGTATGGCCACTCCCTTGCCCAGGGCTGGGACAGGGAGGGTGGGACAGCTCCCAGCCCTACCCCCAGGCCTCGGAAGGCCAGTGGCTCAGTTCCCCTTTCTGCACCAGCCTCCACCCAGCCCCAGGGGAAATGAAAGTGGCCAGCCCAGACAACTCAGAAACTGAGGCACTGTGAGCTGGGGAGAACAGGACAGGCGAAAATCCACAGTGGGTCCCCAAGACCAAATTCTAACTTTCCTACCCCTGTAGCTCACCCTCAAACCCCAGCCTGCAGTCTTTGCATTGGGTGTGGTTGGTCACATTGGGTAGCCCTCCACTGTATTTGCATCTGTAGCCTCCTGAGAGGCCTCGGTCCTAGAATAGAGGTGGAGAGTCATTCCTCTATTCTGGCCAAGCGGGGGTGGGCAAAAGAAAGCACTATCAACACACACATAGACGCAAACATACACATACACATGCAAACATACATACACATACATGCAAACACACATGCATGCAAACAAACATACACACACAAACCCACACACATGCAAGCACACACATGCAAACACACACAAGCAAACATACACACTCGCGCACGCATGCATGCACACAGGCCTGTAGCTGTGAGGTGGGGGCACGGAGCAGCTGGGGAGCCCAGACAGATCTACTCCTCCTCTGCGCCCAACTGCCCCAGCCAAGAGGGAAGCCTGGCTGAGTCCAGCTGCCTGGCCAGCACCACCCTTCAGTTCAGAGAAAGGTTTTTAAATTTTAACTCTGGCCTCGTGGTCAGAAAGCTGCAGTCTGTCAGCTGCATGGGGAGGGTGTGAAGAAGGGGCCCCCTCCACAGAAGGATCTTTGCCTCAGGGGTTTAGCCTGGAGCCAGGTCCACAAGGGCATCTCCCTGGGCGGGACCAGGCTCAGCATTAGCCCTTAGGGTGTTTTATCTGGGCGGGAGGCCTGACTGGGAGGGTCCTAACTTGGGACTGCCCACGTGTTCCGAATCTCTGCCTTTGTGCCCCATCCCTACTTTCCCTCCAGATAAAAACAATCACCCAGGGAGCATGTTTTTCTCATTTCCTTCATGCACTCCCCCAGTATGCAAATTGTTTATTAAATTATGAAACAATTAAATACTAAAGAAAAAAAAAAAAAGACGAAGGAAACAAAGACCCAGGCTCCCAAAACCAAAAACCAAACCCAGTGCCGTCGAGTCCATTCCAACTCATAGCGACCCAGACTCCCAGGGGGCCCAAAAGCTAAGCCACAGCCCTCAGAGAGTCCAGTCCGACACTCCCTCCCTGGTCACCGTGTCTGCCTTGACCCCTTGACAACCCAGGTCTGCCTTCTCAGGAAAGGGTTGGAAGCCTGAGGTGAATGTATGTAACCCAGGTCTGGGGATTTGAGCCCTAGAGAGTGGGGGGAAACCGGTAGCTTCTCTACCAACTTCCATGGAAATATCAACAGGAGGTGGGCTGCCAGGACCTGAGGAAGACCCCACGAGTGGGGTGTGAAGAATCTAGAGGGGCAGCTCGGGAGCCCCTGCTGGGGTGGAGAGACCCCGAAGCTCACACCCAGGCACAGCAGCTCAGGAGCCTGGAGGCAGCTCTGCAGTCCAGGGTGGTGGGTGGGCACCAGGCCCTATCACCTACTCCCTGATACTCCCACCCCTCGCCCCTCCCCGGTTTGTCTAGTTACATGGCCTCCCCTCCCCGCAAACCCCATTCCAGGCTCAGGGAGAAAGCAAAGGGTTCTCTGCCCCAGGCGTGGCTTTCAACCCCTCCCAGCCTTTCTGAAAGCTGACCACACCCGGGTCCTGCTCCCCTCATCGTCCCACAAGCTAAGGCTCTGGCTGATGGGTCAGGAAGAAGCCTCCCGCGGTTTCTTAACAGTAGGGTTAGGGGAAGGCTGAGGTGAAGGAGGAAACCCCAAAGTAGCTTCTTTGGGAAAAGAAGGTGGTTTCCCCGTGCCTCCCTAGACTCTTGCGGGGGATCCCCTCAGCCCAACGCCCCAGGATTGACAGCTAAGAGGAGGGGACTTGGCCTCCCGGCCTGCCCCCTCCTGGGGGCCTCGCGCTTCCCCACGCCGGCCTGAGTCCTTTCTGGTCCGGGTCGTTTATCCCGTTAAGGCCCGCGGACAGTTCAAGCCCGACTTGGTCCTCCGGGCCACCCCCGCAGGCTCCGCCCGGGCGCACCGCCCACCGTGCCGGGTCAGGCCGCAGGGCGAGCCCCGGGCGCTGGCTTAGGGTCGGCCTCTCGAGTGCTCCTCATCCTTGGCACCCTGATGCGCCCAAGAACGCTCCCCCGCCCGGTCCCGGACCGGTTCTGGCCCTCGCGGGGTCCCGACGACAACCGCGGGAGGGGGAAGGCGGCACAGGTGTCTCCACCTCCTTCTCACTTCACCGCCACACCAGTTTCCCTGTTCCCTCCACTTTGACTCTTGTTTCGTTCTTAAACTCGGGAGAAGAACGTAATGAAAGTGCCCAAGAAGTGCGCCCCCAGTTCTTCGCCACTAAGGGAGGGTCGTAACCTCCTTTTCTGGGTTACCTTCGCACGAACTCGGCCTGGGTCCTGCCACTGGAGCTGCTCTCCGTGGTCTTAAGACGCTGGGAGGATGAAAGCCTTAAACCTGAACTTCTTATCCGAAAGGGCGAGGGATACCCGGGGACAGGGGAGAGGAAGCCCAGAGAGGAGGTCGGGCCCCGCTCCCGCACTGCGCTCTGCCGGCCTCGTTGACCAAGCCCGACCCCCGCGGGCGCCCGGACGCTCCCGCCCTCGGCGGTGGCGAGGCAGACCGCGACTAGATGCAGGGAGATGGCGGCCCGGGTGCCCCAACGCGCGGTGGTGGCACCCCAAGCTCCCGGGATGTAGGAGGCGCTCGGGAGGCCGCTGGGCCGAGGGGCGCACCCTGAGGGGAGGCGCCCACCTGGGCCCGGGCGCGAGGCGGGGCTAGACGCGGCCCCCACCCGCCGCCGGCAGGTGTCCGGGGCGCTGCCACTCTGGGGCTGGGGAGGGGGTGGCAGTGCCCGGCACCGCTCCCGCCGCCCCTCGGGCGCGCCGGGCGGACCTACCTGTGTGCGGGGCGCCGCGTGGTGCGCGCCGAGCCCGGGCCGGGCGGCCGCCGGCGCTGCGATCTCCTAGGCTGCGCCTCCGCCGGGCCGCCAGCCACCACTTCCGCCTCGCGCCGCCCCCGCCCTGGGCCGCCAGCGCCACGCCCCGCACTCCTAGCCACCCGCCAGCACTGACCCGGGACCGCGGCCGGGCGGGGCGTGGTGCCGGGCCGGGCCCCCCAGCCCGGGATCTCCGGGAGACGCCAGGCAGCGCGGGGCCCTGGGGGACCACTGGATCCTTCGCAACCTGGAGCCGCCAAGCAGTCACTCTACAAACCTCCCGCCGCGGTGCTCCGCGAGGCCCCGGAGCTTCCTCAGCCCGCGCCCTCCGGGAGCTCAAGTCCGGCTGCAGACACGAGCCCGGACACCCCCTCCCCGACGCGCCTGCAGGCGGTGACTCTCAGGCCACTATGTCTCTTACTAATCCTCACCCCAGCCCCCTCCCAGGTCGCCTTCGGGGCCTCTCGGGGTCAAGCCCTGGTCTCCAGTCCCACCTCCTGGCTTGCTGGCTACCTCCTCACATTAACCATTCATCGGCGTTCCGAGCGCTTCTCTGTTCCATAAACGGGCCTCGCTTGCCGGCCTCAACCTTCACGCATCCTGTTCTTTCTCCACTAGTAACTCCTGCTCTTCAAATTTTCTGCTTCAACATCACCTCCTCCGGGAAGTCTACCTAGACTTCTGCTCCCCTCGCTGGTTTTCCTTGTGATTTTTATGTCTGATTCCTACTCGACTCAGCTTTACTCAGGGGCCACGCCACAGCGAAATCCGCCCCCATTCCAGTTTCTAGACATAACGATCGGTGACATTGGTTACATTCTTCACATTGTGACAACATTCTCCTTATTTCTGTCCTAGTTTCACTTCCATTTACTTAGTCTCCCTGCCCCCCAACCTTCTTGTCTGTGCTTTAAAATAGCTGTTGATCCTTTGGTCTTAGCAGTACTCGAGGGTACTCAAGCAGTACTCTTTGGGCTAAAAACCGTTACTTAATTTAAAGGTGACTTCAGGGGCGGGTTTCAGGGAACAGTTTCAGATCAAGGTTTGAAGAGCAACTCAGGGCCTTAGTCTCAGGGACTCCTCCAGACTCAGTAAGTCCAGTAAGTCTGTATTCGTTAAGAATTTGAAGTCTGGCTCCACATTTTCTCCCTTTTGATCAGAATTTCTCTATTATGCCCCCGATCAGAGTGTTCAGTAGTGGTAGCCAGGCTCCATGTAGGTCTAGTCTCAGGGCAGAGGAGACAGTGGTTCATGCAGACAATTAATCCCATAGTCCAGTTCCTTCTTAGGTTTCCTTCTTTCTCTTTTGTTCCAAATGAATAAAGACCAATAGTTGTATCTCAGAGGGCCATTCATAAGCTTTTAAGACCCCATACCCTACTCCCCATACTGGGAGGTAGAACATAAACTTTACGAAGTATGTTATGTCAGTTGACTGGACCACCCTCCCATGAGAACACAGCCCTAAACCCCCAAACCAAGGGAACTAATGCCCACGAGGTGATTATTGTTGTCGTTGTTAGGTGCCGTCGAGTTGGTTCTGACTCAGTGAGCCTATATACAATGGAATGAAACACTGCCTGGTTCTGTGCCATCCTCACAATTGTTGTTATGCTTGAGCCCATCATTGCAGTCACTGTGTCAGTCCATCTCATTGAGGGTCTTCCTCTCTTTTGCTGACCTTCTACTTTACCAAGCATGATGTCCTCCAGGGACTGGTCCCTCCTGATAACATGTCCAAAGAAATCTTTTGCAGTAGATTTGCCCAAAGCCATATGTCATTTGATTTTTCGATTGCTGCCTCCATGAGCAATTTAAAGTGTGGATGATGAAAAAGTAGATGGATAAATTGTCTCCTATTTCTTTCTTTACAAAAGAAACTGCCATTTAATTGAGAGTGGCCACCCACAAAATGGGAATCTTTTTCCGCTAGAGGTCAGTTACGCTTAAAAGGAAAATATTTACACCGGCCCAGAAAACATACCTAGAGCCATATCCAAGAGGAGTTCTACACCTGAGCTCGCATCTATCTCTGCTGCATTCTAGCTCAGTCCTTAGGCAGGTGCTGTCTCACTCCTCAATGTAAGATGGGGATGATGCGACCCAGCTCACCGCATTGGCAGGAGGCCCAGGGATGGTGCTGTGCAGGGCTCAGCTCAGCCAGCCTGACCAGGAACCACCTTGGGCCAGAATCAGAACAAGGGGAGAAGGGGCCAGGGCCAGGGCTGGGGCAGGGAGCAGTGCTAAGCTCCCCCAAATTGAAGGGTGTCCCTGCTCAGGGCCACCCCCCCCCCCGCCACTGTCTTGCCCTCAGAAACACAAGCAAAGGGGAAGTAAGGCTTGGCCTGCCCCCCATGTGATCACTCCCAGTTCCCCCTGGTGGGTAGGGGCGCGTGGGGAACAGGGAGACTCCATCTCCACAACACCAGAAGGCCTCAGCAGAGATGCTGTCCAGGCCCCTCACTCCCGTTGGGGAGCCGGCCCTGCCCCCAACTCCCCTTGCTGGAGCATCATGACTAAGGGTGTGGTAGAGGTACCCCCCCCACCCCCGCCGCATTCCGGTAGCAGCCAGAGTGCTTGCATGAGTCAGGGGTAGGGATGGGACAGCCATATCACCAAAGGGAACTGAAAGAAGGCCTGAGTGAGAGACAGGGAGGGGGGGCAGAGAGGCCCAAGCGGCAACTGCATGGGGCCCCGTCCATGCAGGCCTCGATGGATAGCGGTTGTCTGGGCCTCCAGAAGACCCATCCCTCTGGCCTGGGCTCTCACGGTTCCCCAGGCTGGCCTGTTTCTCAGATTCCCTGTTTCTGGAAGCTTGTTGGCTGGACAGTAGGCTCTGAGGCCTAAGAGGACTGAGTAGAATCCTCGCCCTGCCACTCAGGGACTGTGTAGCCTCAAGCTAGCCACTTACTCTCCTGGAGCCTCCTTACCGTTTGTGAAGTGACAGTGACGACATTGGTGTCCCCGTTGCGCTGTGAGGCTTGAATTCAACAAATACTTACTGCCCGCCCTCTGTGCACCACAAACTAGACCAAACCTGGCCCTCCCAGAGCTTCCATTCTGTGCCACGAGGTGGATGATCCATACTTGACTAGGCCTTGGGTGAGGCCAGCAGGCCCTTGGCTTTGTGTGAGAGGGGAGGTCGCCGGAGGGCAGAGGCAGGCATGATCTGACTAAGGTTTAATGCCATCACTCTGGCTTGTCGGTAAAGTGCATTTCACGATCCTAGCACATACAAGCGGTGGCTTTATTGTGACCAATGCCCAGGATGCAGCCACTGGGGCTTTCTCTCCCTTTCTTACTACTGCTACCTTCTGGGGCATAACCTGGAAGTCCCCCTAGCAGCCAGCACTGTCACATGATCCCCTGTCTAGATCTGAGTCCCCACCTGTCCGATTTACGCTTTCTGTTCTCTTAACGTGGCCGAGGTCAAGCTGGCCCACATGTCCATTCTAGGCCCTGGCTCTTGGCTCCCTCGCCCTCGCCCATCAGCCCATTAGGAACACACGCTACTTCCCTTTTCTTACGGGTTACCTCCTCTCCCCACCTACACCCCTGCAAGCTGGACCGCCCCACCTCCACTGATCCACCCCTGGCTTCGCACCTCTCCTCGCACCCACAGCCCGAGCAGGCCCGGAAATCCTCAAGGGCTCCCCAGAAACCCCCATCTCTGCTGACCTCCTGTGCCTGCCTCTCTTTCTCGTTTAAACTCTCAGATTCTGGGGTTTCACTATTTTCTGATTTCTCACCACCTTTTTAAATAAAGGCAGTGAAGACTTCTGATTTTCCCTGGGGTTCTTTCCTAGCTCAGCTCCCTGGGTCTGTTAGCATCCTCCCTACTCCGCCCTGTCTCTCTACCTCTCTAGGTCCTTGTGCGGCCTCCTTGCCCTGCCCGTCCTCACCGTCTAGACACCACACCTCTCCCAGACATCCTCATCTCCTCCATCAGCAGCACTTTAATTGGTCTGATTAAAGCACTCCTAAACTCTGCTTAGCTCAGCATTACACCCAAACCACTTCCCTCTGGCTCCTGGGCTCTGTCACGGAAGGGTCAGGGCCTCCATCCTGCTGGCTTGTCTGGAGGACCTCCTTCAGAGCACAAGGAGGAAAAAGAAGAGGGGGAACCCCCAACCTGGAGACCCCAGCCTTCTGGAACGCCTGCAGAGGGACTGGTGGGCCCTGCTTTGTGAGGGCAGAGGCTAAGTCTGCCCCCCAGGAACCAACTGGAACGTCCAGTGTCCTCTCTTGTCCCAGGACAGACCTGGCTGAAGCTCAGGGTCTGTAGGTGCCTCTGCTGGGGACAGGGTTCAAGAAGAGGGGTCCCATCCACCCATTGCAGGGGGCCTGGGCGACAGGCTCTGGAATGCTTATCAACCAGCTCCAACTAGAGTCCCTCAGCCTAGAGCCAGGCTAGGAGTCCTTCCTGGGGCAAGACAGTTGTCCCTCTGAGGTGGACACTCGGTGGGAGAGGATGAAGGTGGCAGGGGCATGGGGTCTTCCTCAGCTCACGTGGTGGGGGTATGACAGAGTCATCTGGAAGGAAGGGGACTTCAGGGACAGGAGTAGATGAGGTGTGAGGTCCTGGGAGGACCTTCCTGCCTTGTGACCTCTTGACACCTCACTGTGGGTGGGGGATGTCCTGGCTGACCCTCTCTGGCTTCCTGAGGGGTGGACCGGGTGGGGGTTGGGGTTGAACATTTTAGGTACACAACACCACCAATATTTGTTTTACACTGTCAAGCAGTCCCCATACTTACTGCACTGACTTGCCACTATCACCTCCATGAGGTGGATATTATTCGTATCCCCATTTTAAGAGAAGTAAGCTGAGTGATGTGTCCGAGGTCATGTTGCTGACAAGTGGCCACTCCACCTTGTGGGCATACTTCAGTTCTTGGAGCTGCCTGCCCCGCCCCTTCCTAAGCCAGCCTCAGTCTGCCTGCTTGCCCCCTCCCTGAGGTGGGGTAGTGGGGGTGGGGTAAGATGTCGGCAGCGGCTCCATGGAGCGCTTCCTATGTTCTGTCAGTTCTGGGCAGCTGCCTTGCCATGACCAGTTGCCCACGCCGAGTCCCTGGGTCAGGCCAAGCCAGGGAGGCAGGCAGATCCTACACTCTGGCAGCCTAGAGGTCCCTATAGCTATCCTCAAGCTGCACCCCCCCCCCATCTTAGTTATCTAGTACTGCAATAACAGAAATACCACAAGTGGGTGGTTTTAACAAACAAAATTTATTTTCTCACAGCTTAGGAGGCTAGAAGTCCAAATTCAGGGTTCCGGTTCTCGAGGAAGGCTTTCTCTCTCTGTCTGGAGGAAGGTCCTTGTCTCTGAGCTTCTGCTCCTGGGTGATCTTCATGTGGCTTGGCATCTCTTTTCCCCCATCTCTGCTTCTTTCGCTTGCTTGTTTAATCTCTTTTATATCTCAGGAGAGATTGACTCAAGACACACCCTTGCACTTATCCTGCCTCATTCACATAACAAAGATAACCCACTCCTAAATGGGATTATAACCACAGGCATAGAAGCTAGGGCTTACAACACATATTTTGGGGGGACATAATTCATTTCATAACACCCTCGCCCTCTCTCCTTCCCTCCACTGGGCCCCACACAGTGATGGAGAAGCCAGAGAGGGCTGGTGGCCAGGGACCTCGTTCCTCATATTCAGGCCTGGGGTAGTGTCCTTGAAGAAAAGGTGGTCCATGTTCCCAGGAATGAGCATGGCCCCTGAAAGAACCTGACTGCTCCCCAGCTGACCTCACCTTAGGACCGGGCTCATGCAAACCTGCAGGGACGGTCTAGGTCCCTTTCAAAAGAATTGAAGGCAAGAACACAAACAGATGCTTGTTCACTGAAGTTCATTGCAGCACCGTTCAAGATAGCCAAAAGGTGGAAACAACGTAAAGGTCCATCAACAGGTGAACGACTTAACAGGCTGTGGTCCATACATCCAATGGATTATTACTCAGCCATAAAGAGAAATGAAGTTCTGATACATGCTACCACGTGGATGAACCTTAGAAACACTATGTTGAGGGAAACAAGTCAGCCAACAAAGGACAAATAGACTATGATTTCACTTATATCGAATCTCTGCAGCGGGCAAATGGATAGAGACCAAGGAAACCCTGGTGCTGTTGTGGTTAAGAGCTACAGCTGCTAACCCAAAGCTCAGCAGTTTGAATCCACCAGGCGCTCCTTGGAAATCCTATGGGGCAGTTCTACTCTGACCTACAGGGTTCCTATGAGTCAGAATCGAGTCAACAGCAACAGGTTTTTTTTTTAATTGTATTTTCCTTCTTATGTAAGCAAAAGTCTGATATATGCTAAATATGTTAAAGAACTCTCTAAGTAAGTCTAAAGTAAAAATTCTAAGTAAAAACAAAGAAAATTCCAGGTGCATGAAGTGTCCTTCACTATGCGGCAGGGGCCGGTCCTCTCTGTCCCTCCCTCCCTGTACCCCAGCCTGGCTCCTGTGGACCCTCCCAAGTTGCCCTGCTGGCCCTGCCTGATTTCCAGCTCTCAGAGGCTCAGCAATGTCTCCAAGGGTTTGATGACTTCCACTCAGCTCCCTGACTGCCTCAAAGACCCAGGAAAGGGCCCACCCTCAGTGTGAGTGGCTCTGGTGACAGGTGTACCTGTTTGGGGTCCTGTCAGGATATCTGTAGCATTAAAAGGAGGAAAGTTTAGAGTAGGAAGCATTTGTAAGAGTGTGGGCAGGGCTACAGAAGCCATTGTGGACTGCTGGGCATCTGGGGATGAGCCTCAGTGGAGACAATTGCCACCCTCCAGGGGGTGCCCTCAGGCACTGTGGCAGAAGCAAGGTAGGGAGCAAAGAGAAGTTCTGTTCTGTCCTCCCGGCTTCCCGTTAGCCAACTCCTACCAGAATCGAGAGGGTAAAGGAGCCCAGGTCATGTAGGCCAAAGAGACCAGTGCTCTGGGCACAGAGTAAGGCAGAAAGAAGCTGAAGGTACAGTTGGGGAGGGGTGGCAAGTGGAGGGAACCACAGCCTGCATTGCCCTGGGCTTCTCCAGGTCAGCCAAGTGTCCCAGCTCTTCTTTCAGGCTGGGGACTCCTGAATAAATGAATGAAGGAAGGAAAGAATAAATGAAAGACTAAATGAATGATGACCTTGTAAATGGATGAGTGACAAAATGAATGGGGAGGGGCTGATTCCGGAAGGCACTGGGCATCTGTCATGACTCATACAATCTGAGATCAGCCCTAACAGAGCGCTGCCAAAACCCTTGTGTTGCTCACTGCTGCCACCCTGTGGCCGCCTCAAGGCCTCGCTCCTCCTCTCTGTGTTCCCCTAGTCCAGGGCCACCCTTCCTCATGCAGCTTTCCTGCCCACCCTCTGCCCAGGCCCTTTCCTGTGGACGGCTTACCATACCGCCTTCCTGTCCCATCCAGGTAGACTTCAGCGTCAGTGCTTCTGAGCAGAGCTGCTGGCTGAGGTAAGGCGCTCCCAGAGCCTGGGGTGTCCAGGAAGAGACTGCTGCTGCCCAGCTTCAGATGTGAAGCCTCTAGCAGCTTCCTTGCTGCCCCCCAACACTCCCGCCTCGGGGGGCTGGGTGCGGGAGTCACAGAGACAGCCCAGGGAGCTCGCTGAGGCTCATTTTCGTGGGCCTGCGGTGCAGCTTAGGCTCCTGCCTGGGGCCCAGAGGCGGGGGTTTCTTCAGGGTGTTGGAGATGGGCTGCTTCTCTAGCATGGCTGCTGGCAGCTCCTTCTCTGAGGCACCGGTCCCTCGGCTTCCTGATCCCCTTGCCTAGCGCTTGGTCTTGCTGCCAACTCAGTCTCTCCTCAGTCATTGGGAGGAAACTCTGCAGCCATTCAGGAGTCAGACAGGCCCGAGGGTAGGTGGAGACCCCCAGGAGGGCCAGCGGCCCTGTGGAGTGGGCCATGGGACCTGGACAAGTGGGAAGCTGAATGGCATGTAGCAAGGGCAAGGCTAGCAGTACCTGAGCCTGGAGTTGGTTTGTTTGTTTAATAACATCTTGTTGTGTTTTTGGAGAGGGTTTACGCAGCAGTTTAGGGGCCCACTCAACAACATCTACTTAAAGTGTTTAGTGACGTGCTTACGTTCTTCACAGTGCGTGGACATTCTCGTTATTTCCATTCTGGTTGTTCCATTTCCATTAATCTAGTTTCCCTGTCCCCTCACATCCTCATTTGAAGCCTGAGGAGTTTTGAGGTGGAGTCTGCACTGGGGCCCGGGAGGTGGGGGCTTCCATCCATGGGAGAAGAGAATGGCCCTACCTGTGCAGAAAGTGGGACTGGATTGGGTTCAGGAAGCCCCCTCACCCTCTGACTGGAGCAGGGACTGTTGGAGTGGGAGGCTGGCCTATGGGAGTGTACAGAGGCCAGTGCAAATGTACTGCGGCTCTGAGGTCTGGGAGGGGCCTCCCTTCCACTGCCCTTCTAGAAAACTGACCAGACATCTGAAATTGAGGCAAGATCTAGTTTATATTCCAGGCCCACAGGCAACACCCACCTTCATCTTCTTCCTGGGGCTCCCCTGCATCCCTGAGTCTGGGAATGGGGTGCTGAGGTAACTCTCCTTGTTGCTAGGGGCTTCCTGGGACCCCCATCTGAGGCTGGGGCATGAGCATGTAATGTGAATCAATATAATCCCACCCTCATGGGGTCCTGAATCCCCCTGGGAGCCCTGGGGGTGAGGAACAGCAGGGTGAGAATCTTGCGCCCCTGATGCCCAGGAAAGAGTTCAGAAGGTTGATCCTAGGTTGGAAGTCACTCAAAATACACAGTGGCTGCAACGATGGACTTGAGCATGCCAGCTATCATGAAGACGGCACAGGATCAGGCAATGTTTCATTCTGTTGTACTTGGGGTTGCCATGAGTCAGAGCTGACTGGACGGCAACTAACGACATAAGAACAGCTCTGTTGGCAGGTCCACGCTCTCTCCAAAGGCTCTAGGGGAAGATCTTCCCTTGTCTCTCCCGGCTCCTGGTGGCCCCAGGTGTTCCTTGGCTTATAGCTACAGCATAGCTCTGTGGTTACATGGTCGTGTTTCCTCGGTCTGCCTCTGCGTCTCTTCTCTTTTGTAAGGACAGCACTCAGATTGGATTAAGACCCACCGCACTTTGGAATGACCTCATGTTAACTTAAGTGATAACATCTTCAAAGACCCTAATTCCAAACAAGGTCATGATCATAGATACCAGGAGTTACGGCTTCGACATAAATTTCGGGGAAGGAGGAAGCACAACCGAATCCATAACAGAGGTCCTCCTTAGAAGGGGCCTGGTGGGCTACTTGTCTGAATTTGTGGGAGAGGTAGCTGGGTCCTGGGGTATGAGTTGTGGAATTAGCATCTCAGATCTATGATAACCACCCTCTGCAGCTGCTCAGCTGCTCAGCCTGGGGGTCCTGTTGCCTAGGGTGGAGCAGAAGGAGACAAGATGTAGGAGTAGAGAGAGGGGGTGCTGGCGAAGGTAGAAACCTCAGAGGAATTTGAGAGAGGTGACTGGGAGGCAAGGTGCCAAGGATTGTAGGGGCGTGGGACGGGGACTGGGATCCTGCATAGCCTGTCCCAAAAATACCATTGCAAACTCAGTCACAAGTTTCTGTATGGGTGCCGGAGCCAGGGGAAGGGTGTGGAAGAACATCTCAGGCTGTTACCATTGGTTATTCGTTGGGAGCAAGAAGGGCAAGGAAAGGGGCTGGAGCAGGTGTGATGGTGAGCTTTGCCTTTATAACTTTTTTGTAGTATCTTATTTCATTTGTCATAACTGTTGTCATTTGATAACTATCAAATGAAGTACAAAAATGTAATCATTTACTGATCCCTCCTGTCCCTCTCTCCCCACAGTAACCTTTTTTTTTTAATTTATTGTGCTTTAAGTGAAAGTTTACAAATCAAGTCAGTCTTTCATACACCTTGCTATGTACTCCTAGCTGCTCTCCCCCTAACAAGACAGCACAGTCCTTCTCTCCACCAAATCCAGAGAGAAAACCAACCTGCTCCTATTGATAGTACATCCTGAAGGTGATCAGGAACAGGAAGTAACTTATGCAGGGCCTTCTCTGTGCCAGATGCCACACATAGAGCAGGCACAGGTTTGCATTCATTGCCTCATTGAGCTTTGCCAACATAAGGTAGGGGCTAGGACTTGGGGTTGTGGTTGCGCAGTGGTTAATACCTTGGCTGCGGACCAAAAGGTTGAATCCACCAGGCGCTCCTTGAAAACCCTCTGGGGCAGTTCTACTCTGTCCTATAGGGTCTCTATGAGTTGAAATCTACTCGATGGCAATGTTTGTCTGTTTTTAATGACTTCGTTTACAGAGGAACCATTTAGGCTTAAAAACCAAAACCAAACCAGTTGCCATCGAGTCAATTCTGACTCATAGCGACCCTACAGGAAAGAGTAGAACTGCCCCAAAGAGTTTCCAAGGAGCACCTGGTAGATTTGAACTGCCAGCCTTTTGGTTAGCAGCTGTAGCTCTCAACCACTATGCCACCAGGGTTTCCCATCTAGGCTTGGGGAGGCTGAATAACTTGGTGGAGTAAGTGGTTAAGGCTAGTACGCCAGCCAAGGACCCAGTAGAAAATTGAAATTCCCCTTGAAAGTGTTTAGCTAAAGAGAATTCGAAGAAGGGATGATTTACAGATCTGCGGACCTGGTTAGGAGAATCAACAAGGGATGTTGAATGAGTTTTCCAGAAGCTTCTCTACCTCTGTTGCAGATAAAGGAATGTTAATATTGGTTTTCCAGGTTGGCCCTCAGGAGGAGATGATAATTATAACAATAAAAATAATAATATATTTTGGGTGCTTAAAATGTGCCAGGTGCTGTAAAAAGTTTTTTACGTGCGTTATCCCATTTGCTCCTCGTGTCGGACACCTCTCTCGCACAGCCTCTCAGCCACACCCCTGATTCCAGCTCTGCACAGGCTCCCAGCAGCTCCACACAGGGTCATCTGGACAGCATCTCACCTCAGCCCCTTGTAGCGAATCTCGCCTTTCTTGCCTTGGAGTTTCCCCAACGCCACGGCATTGGACACCTCCAACACCTACTTGAGCACTTACCCATGCATAACTGGGGTCACCCTTGATCAAGGGGGGACTGATGGCAATGGGTAAATGCTCCCACTTTCTGCCCCTGGTGGACAGTCCAGCTCAGATGGCCCCATGGGTTGGATGATCAGATGCCCATGTTGTCATTGTTAGGTGCCTGATTTTCGACTCATAGTGACCCCATATGACAGAGTAGAACTCCTCCATAGGGTTTTTTTGACTGTAATCTTTACGGGAGTCGATCCCATGGAGCTGCTGGGTGGGTTCGAACCACCAACTTTTTGGTTAGAAGCCGAGTAGTTAACCGCTGCACCATCGGGGCTCCTTCAGATGCCCAAACCCATTGACATCTAGTGAATTCAGACTCACGGTGACCCTATGGAACAGAGTGGAACTGCCCCATAGGGTTTCCAAGGCTGTAATATTTAGGGAAGCCTACTGTCACATCTTTCTCTCACAGAACGGCTGGTGGGTTTGAACCTCAGACCTTTCAGTTAGCAGCCAAGCGCTTAACCACTACGTCATCAGATGCCCACAGCAGCAGCCAACCCCACAATGCACCCTTCTCTTGGCTCTCTGTGCTTTCCTCTTCCACCTTGCCCATCCCGCTTCCCTGCTCCCTGGGATCATATTCCAAATAAACGTGCACGTAAGCCTGTGCCTCAGGCTCTGCCTTCCCGGGAACCCAGGCTCAGTATACCCTTTCGACAAGAGGTTCTACGACTGCCCCCATTTCACATTAGAAAGGCCAAATAACCTCCCGAGATCCCACAAGTTATTGGTTAAGGGGCACTGAGTTTTTTATTTTTTTTTTGTACTTTAAGTGAAAGTTTACAAATCAAGTCAGTCTATCATACAAAAAGTTATATACACCTTGCTGTACACTCCTAGTTGCTCTCCCCCTAATGAGACAGCACACTCCTTCTCTCCACCCTGTATTCCCGTGTCCATTCAGCCAGTTTCTGTCCACCTCTGTCTTCTCGTCTCCCCTCCAGACAGGAGCTGCCCACATAGTTTCATGTGCCTACTTGAGCCAAGAAGCTCACTCCTCACCAGTATCATTTTCTATCTTATAGTCCAGTCCAATCCGTCTGAAGAGTTGGCTTTGGGAATGGCTCCAGTCTTGGGTTAACAGAAGGTCTGGGGGCCATGACCTCAGGGGTCCTTCGAGACTCAGTCAGACCATTAAGTCTGGTCTTTTTACAAGAATTTGAGGTCTGCGTTCCACTGCTCTTCTGCTTCATCAGGGATTCTCTGTTGTGTTCCCTGTCAGGACAGTCATCGGTTATAGCCGGGCATCATCTAGTTCTTCTGGTCTCTGGCTGATGTAGTTTCTGATTTATTTGGCCCTTTCTGTCTCTTGGGCTTATAATTACCTTGTGTTTTTGGTGTTCTTCATGCTCCTTTGCTCCGGGTGGGTTGAAACCAATTGATGCATCTTAGATGGCTGCTTGCTAGTGTTTAAGACCCCAGATGCCACTCACCAAAGTGGGATGCAGAATGTTTTCTTAACAAATTTTATTACGGCAATTGACCTATATGTCCCCTGAAACCGTGGTCCCCAGACCCCCATCCCTGCCTTCCAAGCGTTCAGTTTACTCAGGAAACTTCTTTGCTTTTGGTTTAGTCCAGTTGTACCGACCTCTCCTGTATCGTGTGTTGTCTTTCCCTTCACCTAAAATAGTTCTTGTCTACTATCTAATTAGTGAATACCCCTCTCCATCCCTCCCTCCCCACCCTTGAATATTTTCAGCTGTGTTTAAACTATTTCTTGAGTTCTTGTAATAGTGGTCTCATATAAGATTTGTCTTTTTGCAACTGACTAATTTCACTCAGCATAATGCCTTCTAGATTCCTCCATGTTATAAAATGTTTCACAGATTCATCATTGTTCTTTATTGATGCGTAGTATTCCATTGTGTGAATATACCATGATTTATGTATCCATTCATCTGTTGATGGGCACCTTGGTTGCTTCCATCTTTTTGCTATCGTAAACAGTGCTGCAATGAACATGGGTGTGCATATATCTGTTCTTGTAAAGGCTCTTATTTCTCTAGGATATAGTCCAAGGAGTGGGATTGCTGGATCGTATGGTAGTTCTATTTCTAGCTTTTTAAGGAAGCACCAAATCGATTTCCAAAATGGTTGTACCATTTGACTTTCCCACCAGCAGTGTATAAGTGTTCCAGTTTCTGCACAACCTCTCCGACATTTATTATTTTGTGCTCTTTGGATTAATGCCAGCTTTGTTGGAGTAAGATGGTATTTCATTGTAGTTTTGATTTGCATTTCTGTAATGGCTAATTATTGTATTTCCTCATGTACCTGTTAGCTGCCCGAATGTCTTCTTTGGTGACGTTCCTGCTCATATCCTTTGCCCATTTTTTAATTGGGCTATTTGTCTTTTTGTTGTTGAGTTTTTGCAGTATCATGTAGATTTTAGAGATCAGATGCTGATTGGAAGTGTCATAGCTAAAAACTTTTTCCCAGTCTGTAGGTAATCTTTTTTACTCTTTCGGTGAAGTTTTTGGATGAGCATAGGTGTTTGATTTTTAGGAGCTCCCAGTTACCTAGTTTCTCTTCTGCATTTTTAGTAATGTTTTGTATACTGTTTATGCCATGTATTAGGGCTCCTAACATTGTTTCTATTTTTCTTCCATGATCTTTATTGTTTTAGATTTTATATTTAGGTCTTTGATCCCTTTTGAGTTCATTTTTGTGCATGGTGTGAGGTATGGGTCTTGTTTCATTTTTTTGCAGATGGATATCCAGTTATGCCAGCACCGTTTGTTAAAAGAGACTGTCTTTTCCCCCATTTAACTGACTTTCAGCCTTTGTCAAATACCTGCTGTTCATAAGTGGATGGATTTATGTCCGGATTCTCAATTCTGTTCCATTGGTCTATGTATCTGTCGTTGTACAGTACCAGGCTGTTTCGACTACTGTGGCCGTATAATATGCTCAAAAATCAGGTGGTGGGAGGCCTCCCACTTTGTTATTCTTTTTCATTAATGCCTTACTTACCCAGGGCCTCTTTCCTTTCCATATGAAGTTGGTGATTTGTTTGTCCATCTCATTAAAAAATGTTGTTTGAATTTGGATAGGAATTGCATCATATCTATAGATGGCTTTTGGTAGAATAGACATTTTTACAATGTTGAGTCTTCCTATCCATGAGCAAGGTATGTTTTTCCACTAATGTAGGTCTCTTTTGGTTTTTTGCAATAGTGTCTTGTAGTTTTCTTTGTATAGGTCTTTGACATCGGCACTGAGTTTCTTAAGGGAGCTGAAAAAAAATCGGAAGCAGGTGGTGCTGATGATTTCACAACATGGTGAATGTAATTAATGGCTCTGCATTGTGCACGTTAAAAAAGCATTGAAATGGCAGTTGTGTTGTTATATGTACTTTTACTACAAAAAACTTAAATTAAAAAAAATCATGGTGTAGTAAGAGGAAAGCCACTGAAAAGTTTAAGAAGTAAGGAGAGGGTATGAAATTCCCTCTCAGAGATTGGGAAGATGATTTTCCCAGGGAATCATAGTGGGATTCCTGGCCAGTGTTGAGTGTCCCTTGAGGTTTGTGGCATGAATTTGAAGTGAAACAGTCAGCCAACTGGGGGATTTCCCCCAATAGCATCCAGGTGATCCAAGGGAGGCGTGGAATGCAGGGTAGTGGGGCTCTAGGAGATGCTGTAGGAGGGCGGGAGGGGGCTGGGCAGATTAGGAGTGACTGTACAGAGCAGTCCTCACTAGTCTGTCAGTTTGTCATACTCTGGTGGCTTGCATATTGCTCTGATGCTGGAAGCTTTGTCACCAGTATTTCAAAAACCCACAGGGTCATCCATGGTGGACAGGTTCCAGCGGAGCTTCCAGACTAAGACTAGGAAGAAGGACCTGGCAGTCTACTTCTGAAAATATTGGCCAGCGAAAACCATATGAATAGCAGCAGAACATTGGTATAGTGCCAGAAGATGAGCCCCTCAGGTCGGAAGGCACTCAAAATACAACTGGGGAAGAGCTGCCTCCTTAAAGTAGACTCAGACTTAATAATGTGGGCAGAGTAAAGCTTTTGGGACCTTCATTTGTTGAGGTGGCATGACTCAAAATGAGAAGAAACAGTTGCAAACATCCACTAATAACCAGAACATGTAATATACAAAGTGTGAATTTAAGAAAACTGGAAGCCTTCAAAACTGAAATAAGCCACATAAACCTTGATATCCCAGGCATTAGTGAGCTGAAAGGGACTGGTATTGGCCATTTTGAATCAGACAATCATATGGTCTACTATGCCGGAAATGACAAATTGAAGAAGAATGGTATCACATTCATCATCAAAAAGAGCATTTCAAGGTCTTTCCTGCAGTACAATGCTGTCGGTGATAGGATAATACCCTTACATTTACAAGGAAGACCAGTTAATACAACCATTATTCAGATTTACCACTAATACCAAAAAAAGAGGATATTGAAGATTTTTACCAACTTCTGCAGTTGGAAATTGATCAAGCATACATTCAAGATGCATTGATAATTACTGGTGATTGGAATGTGAAAGTTGGAAACAAAAAAGAATAGGTAGTTGTCAACCTTGGTGACAGAAATGACGACAGAGATCGCATGATAGAATTTTGTAAGACAAACAACTTCTTAATTGCAAATACCTTTCTTCAGCAACAAAAATGGCAGTTATACACGTGGACCTTGCTAGATGGAATACACAGGAATCACATCGATTACATCTGTGGAAAGAGACAATGGAAAAGCTCAATATCATCAGTCAGAACAAGGCCAGGGGCTGACTATGGAACAGACCATCAATTGTTCACATGCAAGTTCAACCTGAAGCTGAAGAAAATTAGACCAAGTCCACCAGAACCAAAATACAACCTTAAGTATATCCCACCTAAATTTAGAGACCATCTCAAGAATAGATTTGGTGCATTGAATACTAATACTGAAGACCAGACGAGTTGTGGAATGATATCAAGGATATCATACATGAAAAAAACAAGAGGTCATTAAAAAGACAAGAAAGAAGGAAAAAACCAAAATGGATGTCAGAAGAGACTCTGAAACTTGCTCTTGAACATAAAGTAAAGCGAATGGAAGAAATGATAAAGTAAAGCGAATGGAAGAAATGATGAAGTAAAAGAGTTGAACAGCAGATTTCAAAGGGCAGTTTGAGAAGATAAAGTATTATAATGAAATGTGTAAAGACTTGGAGTTACAAAACTAAAAGGGAAGAATACGCTCAGCATTTCTCAAGTTGAAAGAACTGAAGAAAAAATTCAAGCCTCAAGTTACAATATTGAAAGATTTTATGGGGAAAATATTGAACGACGCAGGAAGCATCAAAAAAAGATGAAAGGCTATAGGGTCACTATGAGTTGGAATCCACTCTACAGCAATGGGTTTGGTTTTTGGTTAGTTTGTAGACACTCTTAAAATTCACACTCCCTACATTGATATAAAGCATCATTTCACTTTTATTGAAATGTTTTTATTCTTATTTTTAATTTTCAAGCTGCACCGAAGGCACTGGTGGAAAACAAAGCTCCAGGAATTAATGCAATACCAATTCAGATGTTTCAACAAATGGGTGCAGTGCTGAAGGTGCTCACTCATTTATGCCAAAAAATTTGGAAGACAGCTACCTGGTCAACCAACCGGAAGAGATCCATGTTTGTGCCCATTCCAAAGAAAGATGATCCAACAGAATGCAGAGATTATTGAATGACATCATTAATATTACATGCAAGCAAAATTTTGCTGAAGATCATTCAAAAGCAGTTGCAGCAGTACATGGACAGGGAACTGCCAGAAGTTCAAGCTGGATTCAGAAGAGCATGTGGAAAGAGGGATATCACTGCTGATGTGAGATGGATCTTGGCTGAGAACAGAGAATAACAGAAAGATGCTTACCTGTGTTTTATTGACTATGCAAAGGCTTTGAACTGTGTGGATCATAACAAATTACGGATAACATTGCAAAGAATGGGAATTGAATTCCAGAACACTTAATTGTACTCACGTGGAACCTGTACAGAGACCAAGAGGCAGTCGTTTGAATAGAACAAGGGGATTCTGCGTGGTTTAAAGTCAAGAAAGGTGTGTGTCAGGATTGTATCCTTTCACCATACTTATTCAGTCTGTATGCTGAGCAAATAATCTGAGAAGCTGGACTATATACAGAAGAATGTGGCATCAGGATTGGAGGAAGACTCATTAACAACCTGCATTATACAGATGACCCAACCTTGCTTGCTGAAAGTGGAGAGGACTTGATGCACTTGCTGATGCAGATCAAAGGCTACAGCCTTCAGTATGGACTACACTCACAACTGGACCAATAAGCAACATAATGATAAATGGAGAAAAAATGAAGTTGTCAAGGATTTCATTTTACTTAGATCCACAATCGATTGATGCTTATGGAAGCAGCAGTCAAGAAATCAGGCGACATATTTCCCTGGCCCAATGTGCTGCAAAAAACCTCTTTAAAGTGTTGAAAAGCAAGGATGTCACTTTGAGAACTAAGGTGTGCCTAACCTAAGCCATGGTATTTTCAATCACCTCATATGCATGTGAAAGTGGGACAATGCATAAGGAAGACCAAAGAAGAACTGATCTTTGAATTATGGTGTTGGCAAAGAATATTGACTATACCATGGACTGCCAGAAGAACGAAAAAGTCCTTCTTGGAAGAACTACAGCCAGAAGTCTCCTCAGAAGGCTGGAGAGACTTCATCTCACATACTTCGGACATGTTATCAGGAGGAACCAGTCCCTGGAGGACATCATGCTTGGTACAGTGGCTTTAGGTGCACCATTCTCTTAGTCCATCTGAGTGGCAACTCCACCCTTAGAAACAACAGAGGCCATGGCTCCACCATTTAAGACCCCAGAGGTCATGGCCATACCCTTTGAGACTGCGAAAGCTCTGCTGCCCATGTTCCTTGCTATTCTCCTGGCTCTTGTTTCTTGGTGGTATGAGGTCCCCATGTCTCTATAGTCACTTTGCTCTTTTGTATCTCAAAAGAGGTTGGCTCAAGACAAAAACCAATCTTGCAGATTGAGTCCTGCCTTATTGACATAACTGCTGCTAATCCCATCTCATCAGCATGATAGAGACAGGATTTACAAGACAGGAAAATCATATCAGATGGCAAAATGGTGGACAATCACACAAAACTGGGAATCATGGCCTATGCACATTGATACACATATTTTGGGGGGACACAATGCAATCCATGACATTCAAGGAAAAAGAGGAAGACCCTCAACCAGAAGGACTGACACAGTGACTGCAACAATGGGCTCAAGCATAGCAAAGACTGTGAGGCTGGTGCAGGACCTGGCAGTGTTTTGTTCTGTTGTACATAAGGTCACTAAGAGTCAGAACCGATTTGACGACATCTAACAACAAGTACAGAACAGTGGGCTCCTGGTGATGAGTTTACAAGGAGTGAGGAATGAGGAGGTAAGTCCTGACAAGTTCTCCATCTTTGACTCTAGGAGGGAATGACCTCAGAGGCCACTGGAAGCTCAAGCACCCTCTCTCAGAGGCTGGAGGGTAGAGAGGGTTGTGCCAAGAGCGGGGCCAAGCTTTGTGGTCATGTGGTCAGGCCTGGCCAGGCCCTGAGGTTCCAAGGCCTAGCATTGGATCCAGGGCCCATGATTTATTCCCAGTGTGACCTTGAGCAGGTGACCCTGCTTCTCTCAGCTTCCTCATCTGTACAATGGGGCTAATGGCACCCCTACCCTGTGTGATTGGGGTGATGATTAGAGATAATATAAGAGAAGTAATGAGATCATCCGTAGGGGCCAGGTACCATGCTGAGTGCCATCCATAGACATCAATTTGCTTAGTCCCCACAAACATGCTATGAGGGGGAGCAGTTAGATTGACATGTCACAGCTAAGGAAAATTAGTCACTGAGAAGTCAAATGACTTGCCTAAGGTCACACAAGGAGCCCTGGGTAGTGCAAATGGTTAAGCTCTGGACTATTAACCCAAAAGTTGGCAGTTCATACCCACCCCGAGGCACCTTGGGAGACAGGCCTGATGATCTGTTTCTGAAAGGTCACATCCTTGAAAACCCTATGGAGCAGTTCTACTTTGCACACGTAAGGTCACAATGAGTTGAAAGTGACTTGACAGCAACGAACAACAAGGTCACACGGCAATAAGCATCAGACCCAGGACTTGACCTGGTGGCCTGAGCTAGCCTATGCTCTTAAGCTCTTCACCACCCAGCCTCCCAGGAGACCTGCCTTATAGCCAAACCAGTTGCAGTAGGGTTGATTCCGACTCACAGCGACCCCGTGTGTGTCCGAGTAGAACTGTGCTCCACAGGGTTTTCAAAGGTTGTGGCCTTTCAGAAACAGATCTTCAGGGCTTTCTTCTGAGCCCCTTCCGGGTGTATTCAAACCAACGATGTTAGTTTTGCAGCTGAGTGCTTAACCCTCTGTGCCACCCAGGGACTCCTGCCTTATAACAGGCTATTCTCCTAAATCCTAGTGGGAATGGACGTGGTGCTTCCTTGTGCCTTTTCCAGCTAGCTGGCCCCAGCTTTCCTCTGCTCCAGTGACCCCAGCTCCAGGCCAGCTGAGGTCACCTCTCAGCTTTGAGGCACAGCCTCCTTTACCTCCCCCTCCCCGCCTAAAAACTGCCCAGGCTCCTATGGGGGGCCCACACTCCGTGGGGAGAGAAGCAGCCCGCCCTCTCTTTACCAGAGCCTTAAGAGGCATGGAGAGCATCGGAAGAGAACTTTAGTCCCTGCAGGGCTTGGGGAGGGGGACTTCTGAATTGCTGGCCTTTTTGACAGGGAAGGAGACTGTTTGGCAGGATTCACAACTCCGCCCTCAAAGTCCCTCCTCTCCTCACTTGTGAGTTTGGGGCCCCATTCCGGATTGACCGCCTCTGCTTCCCAGCTGCCAGATGAAGAATGAATTTCCTAGCCTTGTGGGCCACGTGGACAGCTGTCCTCACTTCCTCCCTTTGCCCCCACTGCCCAGGCTCATCCCACAGGCCAGGCAGAGCTCAGGAGCTGGATAACAGGGCTGGGGCCGGGACTAGCAGCAAACGGAGGCCTTGGCATGTGGGGCCAAGCTTGGGGCTGCTGGGGTGGGTAGGGGTGGTGAGTGGGGCCCAGGAAAGAAACACAGGTGGAGAAAGGAGGAGGAGACTGAGTTAGCCCTTGATTTCAGAGTCTGGAGGGGCATCTACTGTTACTACTTACCCTGTAACCTTGTACCAGCCGCTAATTCTTTATATGTAATCTCTGTTCATCCTTACTGCAAGTCTATAAAGTAGATGTTGTGATCCCCAGCCTACGAACAGGGAAGCTGAGGCTCCAAGAACTTAAGTGCTTGTCTGAGGACACTGAATTGGTGAGCAGGGATTTGAACCGGGAGCCCTCTGACACCAATCTTCGCAGGAGTACTGTTTCTCTTGTGAACAGTGGGGGAGAAAAAAAAGCTGAACTGGGAACTCCAGGGCGCTCATGGGGTAACCCAATGGGGCAGGAAGACTGGCGTCCGGGAGCCTGAGAACGATGAATTTGTGTTTATTTGTATTTTCAGGGTCTCCTCTCGGATCGCACTTAAGAAACATGGTCCCCACCCCCGCCCAGCTTTCTGTGGGTCTCTGGCTGCCTTCGGGGTACCCCTGAGCTGGGCTGGGGTCAGAGGGCCCAGAGCCGGGCGAGGGGCCCATCAGGGCGGCCGGCGCCGCGGGCGGGATGACGGACGCCAGGAGCCCTCCCTGAACAAAGACGGGTGGGAGGCGGCCTGGTGTCTCGCACCCCGCCTCCCCTGCGCCCGCCGAGCCGCGACGACAGAGGAGCATGGCCGGGCGCGGGGCCGCCCTGCTGCCGCTTGTCCTGCAGCTCGCGAGCCTGGCGCTGGCCTCGGGGCCGGGCGAGGGTAAGTCGGGCGCCAGGGCTGGGGGGTGGTGGGCGCGTCCCCACCTCTTGCTCAGGGAAGAGCCAGGACGTGGCTTCTTGTTGCAGCCCCTTGGGCGCCCCTTGGGCCGGCCTCAGCCCAGCCCGACGGTGGGTCAGATGGTGATAGTGGGTCAGATGGCAGCAGAGTCCGGGGGCCAGGGAAAGGGTCCCGGCAAGGGAGGGGGCTTCCTGCTCTGGCTTTGGGAGGAATTCCTGCAGGCAGCAGTGGAAGAGACTGTTCTGGAATCTGAAGTTAATTATTTGTCTTGAGAAAGGGGAATAAAAGGAGGCCCGTATTGGGAGCTGACTTTGAGTCTTGCATCTGGCCCTCCCCGAGGGACAGGCTGGAACAGAGGGGTCAGGGCAGGAACAGGGTAGAGGTGGAGGGTGAGAAGAGCAGGACAGTCCCTGGGGAGCCATCAGGACTGTGCAACCCTCAAGAGCTCATTCTCCAGGTTTCCCAGGCAAGGGGCTGGTCCTGTCTTCATCCAAGGGTCCCAGAGGACCCCCAGCTTTTCCAACCCCTTTATTGTGTCTGACCCCAGCTATAGCTTAAGCAGGACTGGAGGAGTCGCCTGGGGGAAGGCAGGATCATGGGGAGGGGGGTGTGGTGAGGCTGGATTAGAGTCACGCTTGGGTGGAGGTTTAAGGTGCTGAGACCTAATCCTTGGTGGCCCTTCATCTTGTTGGAAAGAGCCACCAGGACCAAGTGCCATCCCAGTGGGCCAGGTTCTTGTGCAAGGATGAAGATGGAACCCCTACATGGGCTCCATAGGGTTGGGTGTTAGAACACCAGGTGGGCTGTAGCAGGGCAGGCTGAAAGGTGGGTGGCACTTGTGAAAGGTCACTCGGGGACTTGCTGCTTCAGGTGTATCATGCGGAAACGCCCCGGGGGGCAGACGAGTAAAGAGAGGGCTGGAAGCTTTGCCATTGGCCTCCCAGTGAAGACAGGGTGGGGAGGGGAAAGGATCAGGTACAACTGTAGGAGACAGGATACAGATGGGATTTGGGGGGCACAAAAGAGGGAGGCTGAACCCCAAGTTTCTGGCCTGGGCAACTGGGTGGGTGGGGACAGCAGTCTCCAGCTGCAAAAACTCTGAGCAAAGCAGGTTGTAACAAGGAGGACAAGTTTGGCTTTGTCTGGAATCCACCCTCTTGGTGGTGGCAGTGAGGGTGGAATGGGAGACACTGTCCCTCAGCCTCATAGGCCTAGTGTCCCTGGGAAGTCCTCTTAGCTAGCCTTGGCCCTGCCTTGCTGAGCTGCCTCTGTGGGAGAGACCCTTCTTCCCCTCCTGCACCGACCTTCAGCTGCCCGCCCACCTCCCACCACAGTGATTGATGTCTGCAGGGATCAATCACCTCCAGTCCCCCTATTCCGTCCCGCCTTTACTTTCCTGAAAGGAGACCTACTGGCGCAGTGCTTAGGCATTTGGCTGCTAACCAAAAGGTCAGTGGTTCAAACCCCACTAGCCACGCTTTGGGAGAAAGATGTGGCAGTCTGCTTCCGTAAAGATTACAGCCCTGGAAACCATGGGGCAGTTCTACTCTGTCCTATAGGGTCCCTATGAGATTTGATGATGTCTTTTTTTTGTTTGTTTGTTTACTTTCCTGACTGCAGGAGAGGGATCAAAGTGAGAAGGTAAAAGTGATGGTTCCCCATTCCCAGGCCTGAACTTGAACTCAGAGGCACCTTTTTCCCTCCACATGGTATCATCCAGAGCCAGCGATAGGGGTTTTCATTCTGCCTGGGGTGTTGAGAGCTATGTGGGGGCCCTGCCCAGTCCCTCCCCAAACCCTTCAGTAAAGGCAGCCAAGTCCCACTTTCTGGAGCCCACCCCCCCAACACGGGGGTCCCCAGGACCCTCCGTCACAGGCCTGAAGACAGTGGTAAGGCTTGTGGGAGGGGGCAGGTAGAACAGTTGCTCCCCGGAGCGCTTTCTCCAACTCCAGACAGGGCGGTGTCTACTCACCTGCTTCCGGAAAAGACTCTAACCTCAGCCCCCCACCGCCCCACCCGCCCAACTTAAAGCTACCCTGCCTTCCACGTGTCTCTCACTTTGTCCTGCAGTCAGCCTCCCAGAGTGAAGGCAGATGACCCGGGCCCTCCCAGCCACAGCTGGAGACCTTGCAGTGTCAGGGAAGGCTGTGGAGGTTCTCTCCCATATTCTACCTCCCCAGCGGGTCAGAGGATCCTGGAGCAGGGAGGGGAGAGGGTGCTCACATCTGACCAGGACGGAAAATGGTCTGGATTACTTTTGTCAACTCAGGGCTCCCTCCTCCAGGCTTCACCCCAGCACCCTCACAGACCACATCTCCGTCCCTGGATGGTGGGTGGGCGGGGTGGTCACAGGGTGACCCTCCTCACCCAGTGGCTAAGAGGACAGACCCCAGGGAGCCCCACTAGCTCCTCCCCCATTGTCTCACACCGGGTTCTTGTGCCTTTCAGGTGGGGCTGCCTCCACGGAGCCCTCCAGGCTTGCTGACACCCCTGACTACCAGCAGCAGGCACTCACCCACCCCTTAGCCCCTGCTGGAGCCCTCCAGGAGCAGTGGCACCCCCTGAAGGCGCGGCTAGGACGACTGGAGGCTGAGGTGGCGGAACTCAGGGAGCAGGTACCATTGGAGGCAGATGGGAGTGCATGGGGTCTGGTGAACTTTGTACCTTGGGGGGAAAGAAGAGAGGGGTTGGGCTTGAGGGGCCTGGGGAGCCTAAAATCGAGTCCTGTTGTCAATGTACATAGAGAGGTTCTTATCTGAACAGATCTTGAGATTGGCTCTTTCACACAAATGAAACCCTTCCCCCAGGGGGTCTGTTTTCTCAGCCAAGATTTTCATAGTTTTTCACACCTTTGGCAAGGCTTGTGGAGCACCTATTGTATATGAGTCCTTGGTGGCTCAAAAGGTTAAACACTTGGCAGCTGCTAAACAAATGGTTGGTGGTTCGAGTCCACTCAGGTGCCTCAGAAGAAAGACCTGGCAAAAATCAACCATTGAAAACCCTGCTGTAACACACAGGAGGTTGCCTTGAGTGCTGGCAATGGTTTGGTTGTTTGTGCTATATATAAGTTTGGATGGATAAAGGAAGAAGTCTAACTGTTGGGGGAATGAGGGTCCATTCTGCACAAGGGAGGGGCCTGGGCCTCGTGACCCCCCAAGATTCTGCCCAGACCTCAGGCCCTGAGAACTATGACTCCCTTTGACCTGATGTTGACTGGAGGGGACCCTCCTCTGTTCTGGAATCCTCAAGTGTCCTTCTTGTTCTGCCCCAGTTTCCACACCCCGCAAATCCACGGGAGATGGTGGGGGAAGCTGGGCCAGCCCTTCCTCTCCTCTCCTTCCCGCAGAACAAGGACCTGCAGGCCAGGGTGAGGCAGCTGGAGGCCTGTGAGTGCCGCCCAGCCACCCTTCAGTGCTGGGCACTGGGCCGGGCTTGGCCTGAGGGGGCCAGCTGGGAGCCCGACGCCTGTACTACCTGCATCTGCCAGGATGGGGCTACGCACTGTGGTCCCAAGCCCGGCCTTCCCCAGTGCCATGGTGAGTCCTATCCACCTGCCTGCAGGGCCGCCAGGGGGCCTGGAGGTGGCCCTGGGTGCCCCATGTGATGGCCTTGTCTCTTCCTCAGGCTGCAGCTACAATGGTCACGCCTATAGCAATGGGGAGACCTTTTCCCCAGATGCCTGTACCACCTGCCACTGCCTGGTGAGTTCCTGTGACCCACCTGGGGGTCCTCCACCCATCCCCCTCACCTGTCTGGCTCACTTCACTACCTATCCCTCCAGCCTAGTATGTTGAATGTTATGTAATGGGTTCTGATTACCTCTCCTCCTGAACCTGGCCACTCATGGTCTTCAGCTGATTCTTCCCAGTTCTGCTTTCTGGAGCTCAGCCCCCCAGCATGGGAGGGCCCCCTCTGGGTCCCTGTGATTTGGACTTGGCAGACAGTGGCCTAGAGGAGGTTTGCTGGTCTTCCATTTCTCCCTCACTCCTCCATGGAGAAAGCCCTTGCTCACTTCCGGGGATCTCTCCACCCTGGAGAAGTTGCTGGCTTCCAGGGGTGAGAGCAACAAGAGAGGATGGAGTAGGGGCAGAATGTCCCTTTTCTGCCTTGGGCCAAGGGTAGCCCATGCACCCCATGCCAGCTCAGCTTTTGGCCTGGGATGGAGTTCGGTTCTGGAGGTCTTGCCCCCCACCATGCAGCCACCAGTCTGCCTCTCCACAGGACAGGGCAGTGACCTGTACCCAGAAGCCATGCCCAGGAGGGCCCTGCCCTGAACCCGGAGCGTGCTGCCCACACTGTGAGCCAGGTCAGCTCCTGCCAACTCCGGCCTGCCCCCTGCACTCGCTCAGGGAAACCCCAGAACTATGGTTCTGCTACCTGAGTGTGAGCAGGCGTGGGGGACCTGCCCACTCACTTGGACCACATCTAGGGGAATTCAGAGCAATGCACAAGTCAGCTAACACTGACCCTGGGCTGGGGCTGCCAGAGGCTATAAGGGACACGTGATCTATTTTTAACCTAGTGGAGGAGATAAGCTTATAGCTAATAAAGCCCATGATATAAGATCCAACTGATGGATTAAGAGGAACTATAGAAAAACAGTATGTGATTCGTTGCCAGAGGAGAGGGCAGGGGCAGCCCATCAGACTAGGCAGTCAGAGTGGGCTTCACAGACAGTGGGTCATCTGAGCTGGGACAGAAGGCAAAGTGGGCTTTCATTAGGAGAGAGAGTACTCCAGGTCCCTCTGGAGCACAAGAACAGGGAGGAAAAAGTGTACTGCAGGAATTCAGTCTGGGAAGGTCAATGGGAAAAGGCTGCAATAAACCTTGACATTTGGACTTTCTTCTCTGGGCAGTGGGGAGCCATTAAATGTTGAGAGCCAGAGTGTGGTGTGTTCCAAGAGGTGTTTTAGGAATATCCCCCCGACGTGGACTAGATACGAAGGGACCAGTTAGAGGGCTATTGAGCTGACGCGTAGGCATGCAGCCAGCAGTGGCCGTGGGCTGCAGAAGAGCGGGCGGGAGCTGGTGACTGGTTGGATCCCATGGAATAGTGGAGATGGAACTCGGGAAACTAGGAGAGGACATCCGTGCCAGGGATATGAAGAGAGGAAGAGGAGGCAGGAGCTCTGCTGGGGGGTGTTGGAGTTAATAGCTCAGAGTTAGGGGCAGAGGGTTGCCAGATCTAGCAAATAAATATACAGGACACCTAGTTAAATTTGAATTTCAGATAAATAACACAATTTTTTAAGCATAAGTATGTCCCATGTAATATTTGGCACATACTTATACTTCACCCAGAATAAATGCAAATTTACTGGACATGTGTATTGTCTCCGGTGATCCTGTCTGGGGAAGAACCTTAGCTGGTAATGAGAAAAGAGAGCCAGGGCTCAGGTCTGGAAGTATTGCTTGGGAGGTTTGGTAGTGAAGTCTTGGGAACTGATGGATCTCAAAGAAGAGGGTCACACACACACACAGCTTGCAAGACACAGCGTGCCTCAGGGCCACTGCTAGCCCACAGGGTGCCTTTGGCAAAAAAAAAAAAAAAAGGCGCCCCTTTTTCAAGACACTTACCTGTTGTAAAATGATGGAAGTACGTTAGAGTCGCTATGAGTCGATTCGACGGCAGTGGGTTTGGTTTTTTGGACACTTTACTGCCACCTGCTGGAAATTTGTTGTAGTGACTATAAAAATGACACTGCCCCTCATCTGAACGGACATCAGTGATGTGGCTCCATCAGGCTGTGCTTTTGCCCCAGTCCTCTGAGTTCCTTACTTGGGGGCCTGGCCCTGATTTTGCAGGCTGCCCTGGGGGCCGTGGGGCTGGGGAAACGTGGCATTCAGAGCCCTGTGTCACCTGCACCTGCCAGGTAAGGGAATCAGGGCCTGGGCTCAGCCACCACCCGTGTCCCTGCTGCTTGGCATACCCCAGGCCTGGAAGTGTCAAATCCAATCTGGGGGCCAGGCAGGGCTGCTGCTTTTGCCGCCCCGGCACTGCGATCTGAGCCTGCTCTGCCTCCCAGGCTGGGAGTGACCCAGCTTGGGCAGTTGAAGGGGGAGGGAAGGCTCAGTGTCTGCCCTGCAGGAGGGGACCGTGTGGTGCCAGGGGCCCTCTTGCCCAGAGCTCAACTGCTTGGAGAGCTACACCCCACCTGGGGAGTGCTGCCCCATCTGCCGGCCAGGTGACCCCCCGCCCTCCCCTGCCCTCCACCCATCCCAGCCCCAGGGGGTCCAGTACCCATGTGGAGTCATGCCTCCCCTTGGGCAATGTCCATCTCTCCACCCTGCTCTCTGGTGACACACTGGTCCTCCTGGCAAACCCCCAGGCTGTGAGTATGAGGGGAAGCTTTATGAGGAGGGGGCCAATTTCCTGTCCAGTTCCAACCCTTGTCTTCAATGCTCCTGCCTGGTGAGTCTCCCCACCTGTGCCCAAGCCCTGCTTCTCCTTGGACACCTCCCCCCTGACCCTGGGCCATGCCTGCCCCTCTTTCTGCCCCATCACATGCCTTCCTGGTGCCCAGCAAAGTTCTCCTTCCATCCCTGCCCTGTGTCCACCTCACCACCAAGGGCAGCCTGCATCTGCCCATCCTGCCCTCCCCGGAAGTAGAGCTGGAGGCATTTCAGCCACTGGTGCATTACAGAGGAGCCTGGTTCACTGTGTGCCCATGAAGTGCCCACCCAGTCCCTGCCCCCAGCCAGTCCTGAGGCCTGGGCACTGCTGCCCCACCTGCCAAGGTAAGAGCCCCTGACCCTGCCCTCTGGACTCCAGGCAGGGCTGTCCTGCCCAGCCCTTGAACTTCAGGGCCCACCCGCTGAGGCCTATCTTTGAGCAATGCCCTGCCAAGCCTGCTGGGGAGCTGGGTGCTCAAGCTCAGATTCTGCCCGTGCCAGCTGGTAGTTGTATGGCTCTCAGTAAGTTACTCCGTGCTTTATTTCCCCCCGTTTGTGAGGGGCAGATAATGACATTATGTACCCCATCGTGCTGCTTGGTAAGTGTTGGCTATTATCATCTGCACAGTCTCTGGGTGGTGCAAACAGTTAATATGCTCAGCTGCTAACTGAAAGGTTGGAAGTTCGAGTCCGTCCAGAGGTACCCTGGAAGAAAGGCCTGGTGATCTCTGGAAAAAGCAGCCACTGTAAACCCTGGGGAGTATAGTTCTCCTCTGACATACATGAGGCTGCCGTGAGTCAGAGTCCGCTTGATGAAAACTGGTTGGTTGGTTGGATTATTACGTTTTGGGCGCTTCAAACACATAAGCCATGGGGCCTTCCCTCCAGGTGACCAATAAGGGGTGCCATGGCACATATCCCATAATGTAAGATAATGCCACAAAGTAGCCACCAGGTACTATGGAAACTCAGGCGAGGGGGACCTAGTTCAGTCTAGGCACTTGGAGACAGTGTGTCCTAAGGTGAGCCTTCAGGCTAGACAGGAGTCAGCTGGGTGAAAGGCTGGGAAGGAAGCAGGTGGAGGGGACAGTGTGAGCAAAGGCTTGGAACTGACACTCAGTGTCAGGTGTGCGTGTGTTAGGTGGGGTTAGGTGCAAGCAGACATGCTTGGTCAAAGCCTAAAGGAGAGGTAAGGACTGGTCAGAGGTAGGTAGGGGAGCTGGGTGTGGCTGTGTGGGGCACGGAGGGCCTCGAAGGGCAAGCTAAGGAGCTTGGGCTTTACCGTGCCCGAGGCAGTGCGGAGCCACTGAGGCGTCTAGGCAGAGGCACAACCTGGTGTGGTCTGGGCTCAGGAGAGAGCCCCAGAGGGCACGTGGAGGGGCGGGGCAGGTTGAGGCTGGGTCCAGGCTGGCTCCCGTCACCTTCCTCTCTGCCCTGCCCCCAGGCTGCACAGAAGGTCACACTCACCAGGAGCATGGCCAAGAGTGGACCCCACCTGGGGACCCCTGCCGGATCTGCAAGTGCCTGGTGAGTTACCCTACTCTCCCTGCCCTCTGTATTCCTCCCAGCATTCCACTGAGTGAATCCCATAGGCGCTGTGTGGGGACAGAGGTGGAGAAGCCCTAGCCCTGGGTGCTGTATGCAGGGGCTGCTAGCATCCACCTGTATCCCCGGCTCTGAGCACTAGGTGCTGAGCATGGGCTTGTGACCTACTCAGGGCGCTCACAGGCTAAGGGAAGAGACAGTGCAGAATAGGGGAAGCAGCAAAGGCTCCTGGGAGCAAGGAATGCAGTTGACCTGAGGCATCTAGAACTGCACGTCCAACTTGGTAGCCACCACTCCGTGAGGCTCCGGAGCACTTGCAGTTCGGTTGGGCTGTACACGCAAATACACACCGGACTGGGAAACTGTAGCAAGAAAGAAAACCAAAAAAAAGAAAAAAAAACCTGTTGCTGTTGAGTCGATTCTGACTCATAGAGACTCTATAGGACAGAGAACTGCTCCATAGGGTTTCCAGGGAGTGGCTGGTAGATTCAAACTGCTGACCTTTTGGTTAGCAGCCAAGTTCTTAACCACTGCACCACCAGGGCTCCAGTATGAGAGAAAGGAATGGGAAGTGCCTCATTAATAGTTTTTTATATTGATGATATGTTGAGATGATAATCTTTTGGAGATGTCAGGTTAAATAGAATATATTATTAAAATGAATTCCATCCATTTCTTTTTTAGTTTTTAAAATGTGACTACTAGAAAAAAATCAAACTCATTGCCGTCGAGTCAGTCCCGACTCATGGCATCCCGATGCGTTATGGAGTAGAACTGCACCCCGAAAGGTCTTCTTGGCTGAGAATTTATATACATGGCTTGCATTATCTTTCCATTGGGCAGTGCAGATCTAGAAAGTCTTCAGTGAGGAGGAGTGTTGACGCAGGCCTTAAAGCGTGGGCAATTTAGAGCAGGGAGCAGGGAAGACCCTTCAGGTACTGGGAATGATAGGGGCAAAGCCTAGGGGAGGCCTGAGGAGGGTCGTGTTTCATGGGGTCTGAAGCCACAGCCACAGGGGTACCTGACAGGCTGTTAAGGACTAGGGGCATTGGTGGGAAGGTCACGGGGCTCCCACCCTAACTATAGCCACGTCCCTCTTCACACTGACCACCACCCCTCCCCCACCTCGCCTGCTCGAGAACAGGAAGACACTTATGGAGTTGGGGGCCTTGAGCCCAGGGATGTCATAGACATCACAGGTGTGAATGCAGCAGGGGTAAGGGGACAAGGGGTCTGTTTGGGAAAGGCCTTGGGGGAGGATCAGCAGCTACTGTTTGTTAAATATCAGCTTCCACAGGCCGATGTCATGCGGGACCTCTTACCTCATTATATCCCCATAACAGTCCCATGAGGACAGGACTATCAGAGTCCCCTTTTTCAGATGAGTAAACTGAGTCTCAGGGAGCTTAAGTAACATGCTAGGCTACATATCTAATAAGCAACTTGAATCTCTTTCTGCTACTGGGCTGACTCCTGATGGCCTCTCCACCTCCCCTCTACCAGGAGGGCCACGTCCAGTGCCGCCAGCGGGAGTGCGCCAGCCTGTGCCCGTACCCTGCCCGGCCCCTCCCAGGCACCTGCTGCCCCGTGTGTGATGGTGAGTCATTGAGTCGGACAGGGTCCTGGGCAAGGAAGGCAACTAGGAGGGGCTCAGAAAGCTGCTGGGATGGTGCAGCTTCCCTCTCCCGTGAAAGCCAGGACGGGGGAGGTGAGGGGTCCCTGAAGAGGGTCTAAGTCACCCTGTCCCTCACAGGCTGTTTCCTAAATGGGCGGGAGTACCTCAGTGGGGAGCCTGTGGGCTCCGGGGACGCCTGCTCGAACTGCCGCTGCTCTGTGAGTGGGGCTGCCTGGCAGGGAGGGCTGGCCGGGACCTGCCTTCCAGCCACTGACCAGGCCCTGTTGGCAGAACGGGAGTGTCCAGTGTGAGCCTCTGCCCTGCCCACCTGTGCCCTGCAGACATCCGGGCAGGACCCTGGGGCAGTGCTGCCCAGTCTGTGATGGTGAGTGGGGCGAGTCTCTGGAGGGGCAGGCACTGGCAGGAGAGAGGCCCGGTATGGGGTCTACTCCCCCAGACCTTCATGAAGCCCCGGAACTCAAGTACGGAAAAAACATTTGTAAACCTAAGCTCCTATCACATCACTTTCTCATGGCAAATGGCACCAGCTGGGGCCAAGGCTTTGGTGGTGTCACAGCACCCCCTGGAGGACATGGGTGCTGTTCTAGTTGGGGGAGGGGGTGGATGCTTTGGGCTGGCGGGAGGCTTCTCCAGCTCTGTATCCTCATCCGCCTCATCAGGCTGCGAGTACCAGGGACACCAGTACCAGAGCCAGGAAATCTTCAGACCCCAAGAGAGGGGCCGCTGTGCCCGCTGCCTCTGCCAGGTGGGGGATCCCGCCCGCTCAGCCTCCTCTGCCTCCCTCCTCCAGGGCCTCTCACCCAGCCTTCCCTCTAGGCCGGTGAGGTGTCCTGTGAGGAGCAGGAGTGCCCGGTGGCCCCCTGTACCCTGATGGACTCCGGCCCCCACCTCTGCTCAGGTGTGTATGCATGTGTGGGGCCGGGGGGAACAGCTGGGAGGAGTGCAGCTTCCACAGTGGCTGGAGGTGGGAGGTTGTGCCTTCACAGGCAGGGGCAAGCTGCTCAGCCCACTAACCTGGCCCAAGTGCTCACTCACAGGCTGCCTAGGGGGTGGTGAGGCCAGGGGGCTCTGGTCTGGGAGGGCTAGGGATGGTGGGGAGTGTTCCAATTCCCTGGCGACAGCCCCTGCTGCAGCCTGCGTGCTGGACGGACAGGAGTTTGCTGAGGGGGTTCAGTGGGAGCCGGACGGTCAGCCCTGCACTGCCTGCTCCTGCCGAGATGGGGTGCCTGTGTGCAAGGCGCTGCTTTGCCCCCTGGCCCCCTGCCAGCATCCCACCCAGCCCCCTGGTGAGTGCCCCTGCCCTGGGCCAGGCCTCCTTCCCTACCTTGCCCAGCAGGGCTTTGACCAACCTACTCCCCTCCCTAGGTGCTTGCTGCCCCAGCTGTGAGAGCTGCACCTACCAGGGCCACGTCTATGCCAACGGGCAGAACTTCACTGACGCAGACAGCCCTTGCCACACCTGCCGCTGCCAGGTACCACTCCCAGGTCTGCTTCCCTTGCTGAGCCCCTCCCGGGCCCGCCCACATTGTCCTCTCCCTGCTTCAGGATGGAACCGTGAGCTGCTCCTTGATCGACTGCCCTCCCACCACCTGTGCCAGGCCCCAGAGCAGCCCTGGCCAGTGCTGCCCCAGGTGCCCAGGTATGTGCTTACTGCACCTGTCTGGCTGGGGTGGCCTCGTCCCTGCTGCTCCCAGGGCACCGCAGGTCCAACTGATACCTTCCAAACAATGGCCTTCTGACTCGTTTGCAGTCTGACACAGCATAGAACTCTTTGGGCTCACGGCGGGGGGTGAGGGTGGGAGGGAGAGTGGAGGTTTGTTTATAGCACCCTTCCCCCCATTCTCCATTTCCCCTTCCAATGAGCCCCCACTCGGATGTATTTGTATAGCTACCTGTATAACACAGGTGCATGCAACAGACACTTGGGTCTGCCGTGTGGGGGACGAGGTGCTGGGATGCCCTGTGACATGTGCTTTGCTCCATAGAGTCTGTGCTAATGTGCGTACCACAAACACATGCACACACGGGTACACACTTCACGCTCCAAGGCACACATATGCCTGCAGGTAAATGAGCTCAAATGTGCATGCACGTTCACACACACGTAGTGCACAGAGAGATTCATATGCCTGCACACATGTTCACAGGTGTTTACACAGCCCCCTCCATGGGCCTAGCTCCCAAGCAGGCAGTTCCAAGGTGGCTCTGGAGGGGCTGTCAGTCTACCTCCCCCCTTTTCCTGTCCCCACTGCCCACTGCCCAGACTGCGTCCTGGAGAAACAGGTGTTTGTGGATGGCCAGAGCTTCTCCCACCCTGGAGACTCCTGCCAGGAGTGCCAGTGCCAAGGGGGCCATACCCACTGCCAGCCTCGGGCCTGCCCCAGGGCCCCCTGCACCCACCCGCTGCCCAGTGCCTGCTGCCAAAACGACTGCAGTGGTCGGTGGACTGGATGGGGGGGCCCTCCTGGGATGGCTTGGTGGTGGGATGTAAGGTTTTGGGGGCTCAGAAGGGCAGCATCCTCTGGGGGGAGTGGGGCCCTCTCCCAGGACTATAGCTGCCCCCTCCCCCAGGATGTGCCTTTGCTGGGAAAGAGTACCCCAACGGAGCTGATTTTCCCCACCCTTCGGATCCCTGTCGCCTGTGTCGCTGTCTGGTGAGACTGCAACCTGGGTGGGGGAGGAACTGCGGGACGTGGGGGTGGGGTGGGCAGTCCCCTCAGCCTTCTAGAGTTGACTCGGCCTGGCGACGTCCATCTGTCCATCTGTTCGAATGTCGGCAGAGCGGCAACGTGCAGTGCCTGGCCCGCCACTGCCCGCCGCTGTCCTGTCCAGAACCCGTCCTGCTGCCGGAAGAGTGCTGCCCACAGTGCCCGGGTAGGAGCCGCGCCCTCGGGCCTTCTCCCGGGGCTCCCTGACCCCCGCCTTCCCTGTGCCTCTGACGCGCGCTCCCTGCGCGCGCTCTCGCCGCAGCAGCCCCCGCCGGCTGCCCGAGGCCCGGGGGTGGGCCCCCCGCCCGCCACCAGGAGCGCTTCTCCCCGCCTGGCGACTCCTGCCACAGCTGCCTCTGCCTCAACGGCTCCGTGTCCTGCCAGCGGCTACCCTGCCCGCCGGCGCTCTGCCCTCACCCGCGCCAGGGGCCTTGCTGCCCCGCCTGCGACGGTAACGCCCAGTGCGGCGCTCCCTTTAGCCATTTGTGCCCGGTCCTCTTTGCCCTGCGGCGTCCTTTCTCCAGCCCCCTCCACTCCTGTGTCCCACTCCTCCAGGCCCAGCGCCTCCCACGTTGGGGTTTTCATTAAGAACGTGAGGGACTGTGCCCAGTCAGCAGGGCCTGGGAGGCTGTGGGCCTGGTAAAAGCCGCCACTGCCCCCAGCTCCTGCCCTCCTCGCCCCCACTCTAGGCTGCTGGTACCAGGGGAAGGAGTTGGCCAGCGGGGAGCGCTTCCCTTCGCCCAGTGTCCCTTGTCACGTCTGTCTCTGCTGGGAGGGCAGCGTGAACTGCCAGCCCAGGACCTGTGCACCGCCACAGTGCCCCTTCCCGGCCAGGGGTGACTGCTGCCCTGCCTGTGATGGTGAGGGGGCTGGGTCAGCCTCATCTTTACTGCCCTGGGGTGGATCAGAAACCTTTATTATGGTTTTAACAAAACAAAACACTGGAATACAGCTTGAATTTTCTTCTGCCTTTGATGCTCTTTGGTTTTATGACCTTGGTCAAGTTAGGTAATCCCATTGGGCCTAATTTATTTTTATTTATTTATATTTTTAATTGTGCTTTAAGTAAAAGTTCAAGTTAGTTTCTCATACAAAAATTTATACACATATTGTTATGTGACCCTAGTTGCTGTCCCTATAATGTGACAGCACACTCCTCCTCTCCACCCTGTGTTTCCCGTGTCCATTCAACCAGCTCCTGTCCCTTTCTGCCCTCTCATCTCGCCTCTGGACAGGAGCTGCCCATTTAGTCTCGTGTATCTAGTTGAGCTAAGAAGCACACTCTTCACAAGTATCATTTTATGTCTTATAGTCCAGTCTAATCTTTGTCTGAAGAATTGGTTTTGGGAATGGTTTTAGTTTTGGGCTAACAGAGAGTCCGGGGGCCATATCTTCCAGGGTCCCTCCAGTCTCAGTCAGACCATTAAGTCTGGTCTTTTTACTAGAATTTGAGTTCTGCACCTCACTTTTCTCCTGCTCCATCAGAGACTCTCTGTTGTGTTCCCTGTCAGGGCGGTCATTGGTGGTAGCCAGGCACCATCTAGTTCTTCTGGTCTCAGGCTGATGAAGTCTGGTTTATGTGGCTCTTTCTTTTTCTTGGGCTCATATTTACCTTGTGTCTTTTGGTGTTCTTCATTTTCCTTTGGTCCAGGTGGGTTGGGACCAATTGATGCATCTGAGATGGCTGCTTGCTAGTTTTTAAGACCCCAGACGCCACTCACCAAACTGGGATGCACGACATTTTCTTAATAAACTTTGTTTATTATGCCAGTTGACCTAGATATCCCCTGAAACCATGGTCGCCAGACCCCTGCCCTGTTACTCTGTTCCTCGAAGTGGTTGGTTGTATTCAGGAAACTTCTTTGCTTTTGGTTTAGTCCAGTTGTGCTGACTTCTCCCGTATTGTGTGTTGTCCTTCCCTTCACGTAAGGTAATTGTCTACTATCTAGTTGGTGAATACCCCTCTTCCTCCCTCCCCACCCTTGTAACCATCAAAAAATGTTTTCTTCTGTGTTTAAACCTTTTCTTGAGTTCTTATAATAGTGGTCTCATACAATATTTGTCCTTTTGCGACTGACTAATTTCACTCAGCATAAGGCCTTCCAGATTCATCCATGTTATGAGACGTTTCATGGATTCATCGTTGTTCTTTATTGTTGAGTGGTGTTCCATTGTGTGAATATATCTGGGCCTAATTTCAACTTCTGTAAAAAAAAAAAAGAGAGAGAGAGAGTTGAACCAGATCCAATTCCCCAGTCTTTAGTCATTCTTGTCTTATCATAACATTTTTGCAATATATCCCCTACCATCTGTAGTTTGAGTATTTTTCTTTAAATCAACCCACTTCTTAATTTAAATTAATTTAGAAAAGAAGTTTTTATATCATGCTGTAAGTGGAAAATTAGATTACTTGCCAGGAATGGAAGATTACCGTAAAAGTGAACATAATTAAATATAAAATGTTAAATTCTAGTCAGACACTTTTGCCTTGTCAAGCCTCTGAGCCTGAGGTTTGCTCTCTTTGTCAAAAAGGGGAAGTCAGCAAGGGTCAGAGAGTGTCAAAGAGCAAGCTGCTACCCCTTCTCCATCTTGGGTTAATCAGAAGTCTTGAGAGAGTACTGGAAAAGGAAGACCTCCAATCCACACCCTTAAAGTCATCTTGAGTCGTTCCCAGCTCTCCTCAGGTTGGCAGCAGCCTGCTGAGTATTTGGCTGTAGGGACAGATTCCTTGTGGGGATTTTCCCTATAGATGGGACAGGGAGATTTTTGCAGGCTGACGGGGAGGAAGTTGGCCCTTTGGCCAGTCCAACACCCCTGACTCCCACCCTGGGATTTTTTTTTTTTGCCCACTGGGCCCAGATTAGTTGTCGGGTCTTGAGGCCTTGGACCCAAGCCAGGCTCAGGCTCAGAGCCTGATAACTGTTCTCCTCCCATCCCTCTTGGCCTCCTTCTCCTGCTCTTTCTCTCTCCTCTCTCACAGGCTGTGAGTATTTGGGGGAGTCCTACCTGAGCAGCCAGGAGTTCCTGGACCCCCGAGACCCCTGCAACCTATGTACCTGCCTTGGAGGCTTCGTGACCTGCAGCCGCCACCCTTGTGAGCCTCTGGGCTGCAGCCACCCACTCACCCCGTCTGGGCACTGCTGCCCAACCTGCCAGGGTAGGTGGGTCTTCCCCTGCCCTTCCACCCCCTCCTGGAGCTCCAAGGGGCCCCAGCCTCGCAGCAGCCTGAGTCACCCAGAATACCACCATCATCGTGCCCCTGAGACACACAGACACACACCCTGGGCTTCTCCTCAGACTCGTCTCCCATGACACTCACCCACTCCTCTCTGTCCCCTGTCACCTCACACTAGACCAAATAACTGGTCCTATTGCTTCCAGACCTTCCTACTCTTAAATCGTCTCATTGCCTTCCTAAAATATCATGACACCGCCCCATGGACTGTACAAAACCATTCACGGTTCCCTGCAGAGTCCATGGCCCCACGCTCCCTTGCCCAGCCCAACCTTCTACTTCCTGGCCAGTTGTACCGATTGCCTCACTATCCTCCACCCACCCTAGGCTGACAGATAATAAACCCTTGGTTGTCCATCTCTAAGGAGCCCTGTTAGCGTAGTGGTTAAGAGCTCAGCTGCCAACCAAAAGGTCAGTGGTTTGAACCCACCGGCCACTCTACAGGAGAAAGACGTGGCAGTCAGCTTCCTAGAGATTACCGCCTTGGAAACCCTATGGAGCGGTTCTACTCTGCCCTATAGGGTCTGCTCAACGACAGCGGGTTTAGTCCATCTCTTCACCTTTGCTTCTTCCAATCTTCATGCCAAAAAGCTGTCCTCCAGCCCTTCACTGTGGATGACCTGGCTGAGGTCTCCTCCCACCCCTCACCTGCCCAGCTACACACATCTCCCCCTCTCTGACTCACAAGGCTTTTCTAGAAGTCCCCAGGCCTGGCTGTGTGTGTGTGTGTGTGTGTGTGTGTGTGTGTGTGTGTGTGTCTGGTGGGCTCTGTTGATGGCGGCCCTTCACTCCCAGGATGCCTTTATCATGGAGTCACTGCTGCCTCCAGAGAGACCTTTCTTGACCCACTTGACCCCACCTGCTCCATCTGCATCTGCCAGGTGAGGCAGCCCACTTGGGCACTTGGTAGCCTTTCATTTCTTGGTCCTCCTCTCTGGCCAGGCCTCTGCCCATGTCTCAGGGGCTCACATTCTGCCTGTGACATCTAGTTACCAGGGTGGGTCCAGGTCTCTGGGGCCAAGGAGAAGGGCTGGGGCCTGGCAGGGGCACTTACCCCAGAGCAGCATGCAGCCTGGTTGAAGAGTGTGATGGAACGACAGGGGTGTTAGAAGTGGCAGTGTGACCTCTCTCCACAGGAAGGTTCTGTGCGCTGCCAGAAGAAGCCGTGCCCCCCAGCTGCCTGCACCCACCCCTCTCTGGGGCCCTGCTTCTGCCCTGTCTGCCACAGTGAGCTGCTTCCACACGCCCAGCCCTGGTGCCCCTCCCTAAGTCTTCCCACCCTCTGTTTTAGTCAGTCTTAGTCACCTAGTGCTGCTACAACAGAAATACCACAAGTGGGTGCCTTCAACGAACAGAAATTTATTTTCTCACAGTTTAGGAGGCTCGAAGTCGGAATTCAGGGCACCAGCTCCAGGGGAAGGTTCTCTACCTGCTCGGGAAAAATCCTTGTCTCAGCTTCTCTAGCGTTCTTTTCCGTGTTCATTGAAGATCCGACAGGTGGCATTGATCTTTCCCCCTTTTGCTCTAGCTTCTCAGTGTCTAATCTGCTCTTTTTATATCTCAAAAATCAGTGGGTTTAAGACACACTCTACTCTGACAGGACTTCATTAACATAACAAAGAAAACCCTATTCCCAAATGGGATTACATCCACAGGTACCCATAAAACCAAACTGGTTGCTATAGAGTCAATTCCAACTCATAGTGACTTAAAGGACAGAGTAGAACTGCCCCACAGGGTCTCCAAGGAGTACCTGGTGGATTCCAACTGCCAACCTTTTGGTTAGCGGCTGTAGCTCTTAACCACTACGCCACTAGAATTTCCTCCACAGGTTCAGAGGTTAAGACTCCAATATGTATTTTTGAGGGACACAATTCAATCACAAAACAATAACACACCCCCACTCCCTCCCTCCCTGCCAGGCTGAGGTTGGGCAGGACAGGGTGGTATAGTCCCTCTACCCAGAAAGTGTGTCCCCACAGGCTGCCTCTCCAGGGGCCGGGAGCACCAGAACGGGGAAGAGTTTGAGGGGCCTGCTGGCAGCTGTGAGCGGTGCCACTGTCAGGTACAGCAGGGAGGTGGCTGGCAGGGAGGTGGCCAAGGGGCTGGGCCAAAGCGGGGCCTAGAGAGGGCGGCCTAACCCTGTGTCTCCCATAGGCCGGCCGAGTCAGCTGTGTGCGCCTGCAGTGCCCACCCCTGCCCTGCCGGCTGCAGGTCACAGAGCAGGGGATCTGCTGCCCTCGCTGCAGAGGTATGTCTGCCCCTAGAGACCACCCTGCACCCTGCACTCCCCCTGCCCCTCTGCCCTTGTCCAGCCTTTCCACCTCCCTGTCCGCTGTTCCTGGTGCTCCCATGCCTCAGCCCCCTGGGCTCTCACCCTTGCCCACCTCACCCCTTCCCTGCCCCTGTCTTGCTCCACCATTTCCTTCCCCTCCAGGTGCTGGTTAGAGGCCCTGCAAAGCTTCCCCTCTTCCTAACCCACCTCATTCCTAACGATGGTAGTTAAGGTGTGTTGAGCACACACGATGTGTGCCAGGCACTGTGCTCAGCACTGTACATGTGTTATCTCATTTGATCCACGTGACAATTTCCTAGCTAGATGCCGTTATGTACTCTCTCTCATTTCACAGATAAGAACACTGAGGCACAGACAGGGAACGTAAATTGCCTGGGGTCACTCAGCTACTAGGTGGCAGAGTCAAGATTGGCATCTAGGCCGTCTGGCTCCAGGATCTGAGCCTTCCTTAGCCTGCCGCCTGCTGTCCCTGCCACTGACCCAGTGTCTCACTTGAACTGTGAGGTTGACGGGACAGAGGAAACTTTCATTTAACAGATGAGACAGGCTTGGAGAGATTGGTTACCTGGGGCACACAGGGCCACCAAGTTAGGGATGGAGCTGTTGGTTGATGGCACGTGTGTTTATTACATGCCTGTGGCAGGCCGCTGATAATGCTAGTGCTGGGCTGCACCTGGCCAGTCCTGCTGCCCGGAGCTTGGCCTAGGGAGCAAGCAGCCATGAAACTGGACTAGAACCCAGGCATCTGACCACCCCATTGCCTTTCCCCTCCACCACACTGCTCCCCACCCATACTGACAGGAGGGCCCACCTTCCGGCCACATCTCCGCAGGCCCCCCTCCTGATGGCCACATCTCTGCTGACCACCAGGTGGGGGCCAGGGTGGGTGCTGGACCTCAGACTCAGTGCTGATCCTTGCCTACCATGGACCACAGGCTGCCTGTCCCATGGGGAGGAGCACCCTGAAGGCAGTAGCTGGGTGCCCCCCGACAACCCCTGCTCTTCCTGCATGTGTCATGAGGGCGTCATCACCTGTGCGCACATCCAGTGTGTCGGCTCCTGTGCCCAGCCCCGCCAGGGGCCGGGTGACTGCTGTCCACGATGCCCTGGTACTGGGAACCTGGAGCGGGGGCAGGGAAGCAGGGAGGCAGCTCCCCACCTGGGTCTGGCCCAGCCTAGCCTCCCTGCCTTTGCCCTGGGCTGCAGGGACAGGCTGCTAGGGAAAAGAGGTCTCCCTTCTTGTGCCACTCCCCAATCCCTTTGGGCTGGAGGGGGGAGGACCCCCCCGCCACAGTTCCTGAAGGCTTCCTGGTCCTGTCCCTCTCTTCCCCCACCCTCCCAAGACTGTGAGCACAAGGGCCGGAAGTATGAGCCAGGGGAGAGCTTCCAGCCTGGGACAGACCCCTGTGAAGTGTGCATCTGTGAGGTAGGGTGAGGCGAAGCTGGAGGTGGGAAGCATCAGCCGGTGTGGAGGAGGCAGCGCTGGGGGAGGCCCAGGCAAGCACTCTCAGGTCAGAGGCAGGATGTGTCCCTGTGGCCAGGAGGTGAGGCAGGGCTTGAGGTGACGAGCCAGGAGGTCTTGGGGGGTTAGACACAAGTGTTGGGGAGGCAGTGGGCAGGTCCTCCTGGCCAGAAGGTAGGGTGGGTGTGTGGGTGTGTATAGGAGGCAGTGGGAGAGCCCCCGGGAAGTGGCTGGGGGCCATATTATGGAAGGTTAAGTTTCCACTCTTTGAGAGGTAATGGGGAACCATGAAAGGGTTTTGAGCAGGCAGATGACATCACAGATTCGGCAGTGGGTTGGGGAGGAGGATGTGGCCTCGGGCATGAGGGGACGCTCTCATTCTTCTTGCAGCTACAGCCCGAAGGGGTCCCCAGCCTGCACTGTCACCGTCGGCAGTGCCCCAGCCTTGTGGGCTGCCCCCCTAGCCAGCTCCTGCCCCCTGGACCCCAGCACTGTTGCCCGACCTGTGCCGGTGAGTCCTGGGGTTGTTGTGTGCTGTCCAGCCGATTCCAACTCATAGCGACCTATCTGATAGAACTGCCCCATAGGGTGTAATCTTTATGGGAGCATATTGCCAGGTCTTTTCTTCCTTGGAGTGGGTGGTGGGTTCGAACTGCTGGACCTTTGAAGTCGAATGCTTAACTATTGGACCACCAGGACTCAAGTCCTGGGGCAGAGGAGTGTAAATAAAAGGGTATGGCTGCCATCCGCTGAGTGACACTAGAAGAGCCAGCCAACCCTGGCCCCCAGCCCCAGCCCTTTCCTGATTCCGGTGGACTTTTCTGGAAGCCCATGACCTGGCTGTGTTAGGCCTGAATGGGGAGATCTTAGGAAGTTTGTGGAGCAGCCTCCCCAGCAGGTGGCGCTGCGGGGCAGCAGTTGTGTCCTTGCTGGATAGTTGAGGGTAGAGGGAGGAGGTGCTGTGAGGCCCAGAGAGGCAGTGAGTGGCCCAGCCTCAGGGAGGGGGAGAGCTATTCTAATCAACACTTGTTAGGATGTGCTTCAGGGGAGGGGAAGAGGACCCTACTGTAGGGTCGCTTTGAGTTGCAATGGACTCCACGGCAACAGGTTTGGGTTTTTCTTGGTATGCCACAGACAGTGCTTTGTGCTCTCAATAAACAGTATCTCATTTAATTCTTGATTACCCAGTGAGGTAAGTATTGTTAGTCCCTTTTTACAGATGAAGAAACTGAGGCTCAGAGAGGTTGATTAATCTACCCAAGATGGCACAGGCGCTGGGTGCTGGAGCCAAGATTGGGCTTCCTATGCTGTTTCAGGCAGACAATATGAAAGAAAGCAGGAGGGAGGGCAGTTTCCAGGTCCTAAATTCACCCAAAGGCACCTTGGAAGAAAGGCCTGGTGATCTACTTCTGAAAGATCACAGCCATTGAAAACCCCATGGAGTGCAGTTCTACTTTGACACACATGGGGGTGCCATGAGATGGAATTGACTAGCCGGCAACGGGTTTGGTTTTGGTCTTAATAGCCTAGTAAAGTTCTTTTTAAAGAGTCCAGACTTTCCTTTGTGAAACCAAAAGAAAAGGGGACTTATCCTACCTGGAGTCAAGGTGCTGGGGATGTGGCATGCTCTGGGTCCAGGAAGTCTGGGGACACTGTGTAAGTGGGGACAGCTGGGCTCTCAACCCCTGTTCCCCCTTACTCCCTCCCCCACCCGACCCATTTTTATCCTCACAGAAGCCCTGAGTAACTGCACAGAGAGCCTGCAGGGATCTGAGCTGGCCCCACCAGACCCATGCTACACCTGCCAGTGCCAGGTAAGCCCTTCTGGCCCTGGGGACTCTCAAAGACCCCTCCTCTTCCTCCTGTGGGCTGTGCCTGCGACTCCTCTCCCCAGTCACACCAGCACTTGCCCCCTTGTCCTGAATGTTAGATTGGTGCCTGCCCACCCCCACCTGTGCCCTGCTCCCTCCCTCTGACTCCTGGGGTCGCCTGTTCTCCACCTATCTTGTCACTGTCTGCAGGACTTCACATGGTTCTGCATTCACCGAGCCTGTCCCAAGCTCAGCTGCTCCCCGTCAGAGCACCATACCCTCCCTGGGAGCTGCTGCCCCATATGCCAGGGTAAGTACTCCCCTCAGCCTGCACCCTCAAGAATCCAGGAGGGAGGCAGGAGGAGGCAGGCCAAGTGGACAGCCTGGGCTCTGTTCCTTTGTAGAGAAGGGGGAGGGGCTGTACCTGTGGGTAGAGGGAGGCAGGGATGGGGTCTGGACTCTAGCAGCTGACCGGGGGCTTGTCAGTAGGCTCAGGGACTCTGGGTCCACCAGCCAGGCACTGCACAGCTGAGCTGGCCTTCTGGCCCAGAGGAGGGTTCCACCTCCAGCTGTTTGGGCAGCCAGGACCCTGCAGACGTCCGGAGCCTGGCACAGGGTCTGACATCCAGTTGGCCCCTGGATATTCACAGAAGAATCCAACACTATCCAGGGTGCTAGTGAAAGGGGGTGGACACTCCCTTGCTGCAGGCCTCTAGGGCCAGCTCCAGGAGGCAGGGTGTCACTGGAGGACAGGGCTCCCTGTGCCCACTTCTTCCTCTCAGAATGTGTGGTGGAGGCCGCGGGCCAGAGAATGGCAGATGGGCAGAGCTGGCAGGACCCCAGCAACGCCTGCTTCACTTGCACCTGCCGAGTGAGCTGGGGGAGGGGCTTTATAGGTGGATACAGGAGGCAGGCCAGGCCCTTCAACACAAAGGGGTCTTTGAGCTAATTAGGAAAAGGTGCCCCCTCTGGGTGAGGAGCCGAGCTGGGCTGGATTTCCTGTCTCAAGAGAACACGAAGTAAGGGATTCTGCGGTGGGCAGGGGCAGAGAGAAGGGGCTGCTGCCTCAGCCGTTGACCCAGAAGGTCCCACAATTGTGAGGCTAGGGACCCCCAGGCTCTGCAGGAAATCCCCAGGGCAACGCCATCTGTCCCGAGCAGGGCCACGTGGAGTACCACCTGGAGTGCCAGGTCCTCACCTGCCCCAAAGGTTGGGTGCAGGTACATGAGGCCGGCAGCTGCTGCCAGTGATGCCAGCGTGCGGCCAAGACGACGGGCGGGTGAGGCCCAGGATGCCGGGCGGCGGCTGACCCTCGCACCCCCGCCCCCTCAGCCCCAGCTCAGGCGTGCGCGCACCAGGGCCGGGAGGTGGCCTCCGGAGAGCTATGGGCCGTGGACGCCTGCACCAGCTGCTCCTGCGTGGCCGGCACCTTGCGCTGCCAGAGCCAGCGCTGCCCACCGCTCGCCTGTGGTCCCGTGAGTGCCGCAGACCAAGGGCGGGTATTTAGGGGGTGGCACTTGGCACCGCCAACCTGGTGGGATTGGACAGGAGAGAGCGAGGTCGGGAGCCAGGGACGGTGGTGTTCCTGGCGCGACCACCAGGTGGCGCCCTGGCCCTGCTCGCAGTTGGTCTGAGAGCGCGGAGTGGAGACCTGGGAGTCCCCGACCGCTCTGCGTCCTTCTGGGGGGCCTATGTCTGATCGGGTCTGGGAATCGGCCAGGACGAGGCCCCTGCTCTGAGTCCCGGCAGCTGCTGCCCACGCTGCGTGCTCCGGCCTGCCTCTTGCTTGGCCTTCGGAGACCCGCACTACCGCACCTTCGACGGCCGCCTGCTGCACTTCCAGGGCGGCTGCAGCTACGTGCTGGCCAAGGACTGCCGCGGAGGGGACTTCAGGTAGGCACCCCCAGCCCTTCTCCCTGACCTCCCGCGCCGGTCCCTGCTGATCCCTGGCGCCCGCAGCGTCCACGTGACCAACGATGACCGCGGGCGGAGCGGCGTGGCTTGGACGCAGGAGGTGGCGGTGCTGCTGGGAGGCGTGGCCGTGCGGCTGCTGCAGGGCGGAGCGGTCACGGTGAGCAGCGGCCGGCCGGAGAGGCGGGTCCCGCGCCGACCGCCTGTCCCCGACGTGGCACCTCCGCGTCCCCCTCCTCCAGGTGGACGGGCGTCCCGCGGCCTTGCCCTTCCTGCAGGAGTCGCTGCTGTACGTGGAGCTGCGGGGCCGCACGGTGATCCTGCACGCCCAGCCCGGGCTCCAGGTGAGCACGGGGCCAGGTGGGGCGGGCTGGGGGCTCCGGGAACCACAGGCCTGTGAGCCGCAGTCCAGTCGGGCATCTGCATCAGTGAGGGAGTGGGGTGCCAGCTCCTTCCGGGGCTTCCCGAGGAGGTGAGAGAGTGCTGCTGGACTCAGAGGGGAGGGAAGGAATCAGGGTCGGAGACTTCCAGGGCAGCAGAGTTCTGATTTCTAATCTTGGTTCAGCTACCGACACACTGTGGCTGTTAGGCCAGTAACCAACCCTCTCTGAGCCTCAATTTTCTCATTTATAAAATGGGTGAAGGATTAGTGCGGGAGGCCTCAACCAGGTCTCTGAGGTTCCTTCTAACTCCCACGTGGAAGAGTAATCTGCTCGCCTCCCCCCGCCCCCCATTAAGCTGATGTTGTTAGTTGCTTTCCAGTGGAACCCCTAGTGACCCCATGTGTGCAGAGTAGAGCTGCTCCATAGGGTTTTCAAGACTGTGACCTTCCAGAAGCAGATCACCAGGCCTGTCTTCTGAGCGTGGAGCTCTGGTGGCGCAGTGGTTAGAGCTCAGGCTGCTAACCAAAAGGTGAGCAGTTTGAATCCACCAGCTGCTCCTTGGAAACCCTATGGGGCAGTTCTACTCTGTCCTACAAGGTTGCTGTGAGTTGGAATCATATCATTATGAGTCAGAATTATAGGTTTTTCAGGGTCTTCTGAGGCATCTCTGGGTGGGTTTGAACCATCAATCTTTTGGTTAGTAGTCTATCACTTAACTCTTTGAGCCAGCCATGGACTCCCAACACTTAAGCACAATTGGTAAATTCACAAAACAAGGCATCTCTGCACTCTTGAAAGGAGTGAACTGAGTTCCTTGGTCTTCTGGAAGGCCCGGATGCCCCAAGTGAGTCTCTACAAGTGGTTGCATCTTACCTGGGGTGCAGCTCAGGAGTGCACCGGGAGCAGGCGTCCTCACTCAGGAGCGGCGGGCACCCTTCATGCCCTGTGTGCTTGCCCAGGGCCCAAGAGGACGAGGTGGCTTGGTCAGGGCAGTGTCTGCTCCATGGGAGCCTCCACCCATCTACTGTCCTCCCCAGCATACACGTGCTGACACAGCAGATGGGGTGACGATGGCCCTTGGGCTTCTTGGGTCCCTCCCCTTCCCCAGCCCCAGGTCTCTCCCCACAGGTGCTGTGGGATGGGCAGTCCCAGGTGGAGGTGAGGGTGCCGGGCTCCTACCGGGGCCAGACCTGTGGGCTCTGTGGGAACTTCAACGGCTTTGCCCGGGATGACCTGCGGGGCCCTGAGGGGCTGCTCCTTCCCACAGAGGCTGCATTTGGGAACAGCTGGCAGGTGAGTGAGCACAGACGAAGGGGGTGGGCATAGCTGAGTGTGAGCATCAGAGCAGCCCTCTGTAATGGAAGGGAAGCACAGAATGGCATTAGGGCGTTCAGGGTGGCTTGGGGGTCCCTTGCCTGTCATGTGCCAGGGAAGGTGGGGTTGGCTGTTGGGAGAGGTCTCCCAAACCTAAATCCCTTTTTGCGACACACTGACAGTGTGACCTTGGACAACTCCCTGGTGTGCTCTGGGCCTTGGTTTCTCCATCTGCAAAATGGGAACAGGGGAAAGGTAGATGGTGGTTCCTTCCCCAGTCTTGTAGGGAGGTTTCTGAAGATAAAATATCCAGTGGAAGGTGCTTAGAAGGGAGCACACAGAGGTCAGTGCCTCTGGTGACCTCCAGAGGGTGCTATTACATCACCGTCACTTTCCCTGTTTAGGTCCCTGAGGGGCCAGGGCCTGGCCGGCCCTGTGCTGTGGGCCGAGAGGTGGATCCATGCCGGGCAGCAGGTTACCGTGCCCGTCGTGAGGCCAATGCCCGGTGTGCGGTGCTGAAGTCAGCACCATTCGGTCAATGCCGTGCCGTGGTGCCCCCGGAGCCCTTCTTTGCCGCCTGCGTATATGACCTGTGTGCTTGTGGCCCTGGCCCTTCAGCAGACGCCTGCCTCTGTGACGTCCTGGAGGCCTATGCCAGCCACTGTCGCCAGGCAGGAGTGACACCTGCCTGGCGGGGCCCCACGCTCTGCGGTGAGGGGCAGTGCAGTGTAAATCGGGCCAAGGTCCTAGGGGAAGGGTGACCAGAGGGGAAGGGCAGCCTCAGGGGTTAAGGTCTGGACAGGTGGGCGCAGGGAGGCCCAAGGGGGTGAGCATGAAGAGTGGAGCAGCTGGGATTGGCCCCACAACCCGCCTTTCACTCTTCTCCAGCGGTGGGCTGCCCCCTGGACCGTGGCTTCGTGTTTGATGAGTGTGGCCCACCCTGCCCCCGCACCTGCTTCAACCTGCACGTCCCCTTAGGGGAGCTGGCGGCCCACTGTGTAAGGCCCTGCGTGCCTGGCTGCCAGTGCCCCGCGGGCCTGGTGGAGCACGATGCCCACTGCATCCCCCTTGAGGCCTGCCCCCCAGTCCTGCTCACCAGGGACCCACCACCCAGTGTTCTGGCCAGCCCTAGCCAGGGGCCACAGGGGGCACCCTGAGCCAGGAAGACACCCAACCAGGACTCTTTGGCCACAAGTCTACCCTTGGTGCTCCCTCTGGTTCCAGCCCTTTGGGAGCTGCAGGAGGCATCCTACCAGCACTGGGGGTAGGGGTGGTCTCTGCAAAGGTTCTCATGTGTTGAGACAGAAGCAGTAAACTCTTCCTTTTGTGTATGGTGTGTTTTCTCCAGGAGCTGGGTGGGGGCGGGAGCTGTCTGGTCTTGGGGCCCAGTGGTCAGGGTTCCCAGAGTCAGAGGTGGGGACTGCAGGTCTCAGCCCTGGACCTTGCTCGCTCCTTCTGCCTGCACCGCTACAACAGGCAGAGGACTTGAGGAGGAGCCAGATGTCCTGGTCCCAGCTCTATGCTCAGACTGTGATGCAGGCAGGACCTGGGACCCCCATGTGTACACTGCAGGGGCTGAGGAGCCACTTGGTTTGGGGTGCTCTGTATTCAGGCAAATCCTGGGCACTCAGAGGGCTGGTGACTTGGGAAGTGCTAGGCTGTTACTGCTGTTACTTACCTCTTGGTGATGGAATGACCTAAGCTCCCAGTACCATGTTGTCCCAGAGCCAATTTATCACGTCAATCTGCTCTCCAATGAGAAATACATTGCCACGTATTTGGACAAGTTACTTCCTGGGGCCCAGTTGTTTTAGCTGCAAAACGGGGATAATAGTAACTGCTTCATAGCATTGCTGCAAGGAAAGATACGTGGATGTAGCATTTTGTGTTCCGGCACAGAGTAAGATGTTGGCAGTTGCTGCTGCTGCTGCTATTTTTCCAGTCCCGTATAATGCAGTTGCAAACCGATATAGACAACAGGTACTCAACCGAGATTGCGAAGAAGTGGGGATGCATACACACACACCGCTCTCTGTACCAGGGTCACACTCTGCCACTGCCCCACCAAGGCCAAGAAACCTATATCAGAAGAGCCAGGCCAGCTTCAACACCTGGCTCAGGTTTCCAGGTCCTGCCTTATTGAGATCAGAAGCCTTTGTCTCCTCCTGGCTCCTGATCCTCACCTGCTGGTCCTTGTCCCCTCCCCAGTCTCTAGTGGCAGCTAAAGGGAGTGAAAGGAGGGGACATCTGCCCTGGCCCCTGCCCCATGGAGCCACCAGCCTCGCCTGGGGGCCTAGAGTTCCCTTGTACCCCCGAGCAGGCCTTGGCTTTGTACCAGCACCCCTTCCATTTCCTTGCAGGCCTGGGCCAGCTCTGGGCTGTGCTGCGGCTGGGGAGGGAGGGGGCACGTGGTCTCCCCCAGGGACAGGAGGGCTGGGGCTGCCCCCTGGGGCTGGAGCTGCCCACAGTGCTGCTGGAGATAGAGCAGAGGCAGTGGGCCCAGGAGCAGGTAGGGCTGTCCGTGGCTGTGGCCAAGGGCAGGGTGGGTGCCCCTCACAGCCTGGCATGCCATCTTCCTGCAGCTCCTGTGGGACTTGGAGCTGCCGACTAGGGCAGGGCTGGGCCTCTTCTGGCCACCCTGGGCCCAGTTCTTCGGCCTGAGGGGCCAGGCCCAGTGTGCACGGAGCCAATGCAGCAAGCCCAGTGCCAGGATGGGCAGAGACTCTTAGTGGCCCATGAGTGGGGTGAGCAGGGACTCGGGGGTCAGTGTGACATTGGGGGTCATCACAGTGAGGGGGAGTGGAAGGAAGGAGTGTGGGCTTTGGAGCCAGAGGGGTCTCGTTCACGTCTCTGACACCACCTATGGCCTGTACGCCCCCATCCCCTCAGCTATAGAAATAGAATGGGGCAGATACAGGGTCCACCTCAGAGTGCAGTCAGGAGGATGAGGCAAGCTTGTCAGTGTAAAAGGTTATCACTGAGCCTGGCCCACGGCACCTGCTCATTACATGCTGGCTACTGCTGTCACTCCACGGTTTAGCGACTGTGTCCAGGCAACTCTGTGGTGACACCAGAGAATCCTCTAGACAGCTGGTGGTGCAAATGGTTTGTGCTCAACTGCTAACCTAAAGGCTGGCAGTGTGACTCCACCCAGTGGTGCTGCGGAAGAAAGGCCCGGTCATCTGCTTCTGTAAAGATTACAGCCAAGAAAACCCTATGGAGCAGCTCCACTCTGTGATACATGGGGTTGGCATGAGTCAGTTTGGTTTTTTGACTTTGCAGCTTGGGAGGAAACAGGCCTGGCAGGGTCCCAGAGGCCCCCCCACAGACCCCTCCTCCAGGACTGGTGGCTGGACTGACCCCTTCTGGAGGGAGGGTGCTGTGGCAACTGGGCCAATCTGGGAACCAGGAGTCACTTGGGGCAGACCTGTGGTGCTCTCTGGGCTGAGGATCTCAGCGGTAGGGGGCATCACAGTAGGGACCCCTAGGGGAGTGTCCAGCCAACACTGACAACATGTAGGTTTCTCACTGGGATGGCACCAGGAAGGGGGCTCTCTTTCTCCAGATTGGCCTGAGGGGTAGGGAGTTGGGGGTGTCACAGAGAGTGGACACCCCCCCCAAAAAAAACCCTGTTGCCGTTGAGTCAATTTCAACCCATAGCAACCCTATAGGACAGAGTAGAACTGCCCCATAGAGTTTCCAAGGAGTGCCCAGTAGATTCGAACTGCTGACCTTTTGCTTAGGAGCTGTAGCTCTTAACCACTATGCCACCAGGGTTCTCAGCTGGAGAACAGAGGCCAGAAAATCAGTTCCTGGGTGTAGTGGTTATCTATTACACCATAACAAATGACCCAAAGCTTAGCGGCTTAAAACAAATGTTTATTATCTCACAGTTTCTGTGGATTAGGAATCCAGGAGTGGCTCAGCTGGTGCCTCTGACCCTAAGTCTCTCATGAGGTTGCCGTCAAGTTGTTAGCCAGGGCTGCAGTCTCATCCGAAGGCTCAGCTGGGTGGGAGGGAGTAGTTCATGTGGTGGTGGTGGGAGGGATTATATGAGGTCATTAACACCAAGAGGCAGGGATCATGGGGGTCTCTTAGAGGCTGCCTACCCCCCATGGGATGGTGCCCTATAGACTAGATACCTCCAAACCTCCAGAGTCCCAGGCTATGGCCTCTGCACCAGGCTGGGGACTCCCTAAGCCAGACCCATCAGCTCCCAGAGGGATGAGTCTTTCTCCCTGGGAATCCTGTATACCTCCCATGTGCTGCCACACAAAGTGACCCAGCATTGGACCCTGTTCCCTGTCTCCTTCCACAGCCCTGCCTAGTGCCCACGTTATGCCTCAGAGCTCCTCCTGGTGCCCTCAGTTGCACCTGTGGTTGTCCCTCAGTTCCTGGGAAGGATGACCCCCAAATTCTAGTTTCTGGGACCCGGGGGTGGGTACAAGGTGGGGAGGCCACCCTGGGCTTAGAGTCTGGGTGTTGGGGCAGGGGAGACTCAGCAGCCTCCTGTGGGTAGGGAGATGGGCAGTTGGGCTCCCTTCCCACTTCAGAGCCCGCAGGCCCCCAAAGGCTGATCTGAGACAACCTTTGTGCCCCTGCAGGGTGCAGGCAGGGGGCCTATCAGCAGTCCAGGGTCTGGATGAAGCCAGGAGTGACACAGACCCAAGTGGGGACCCACCTGCAGAACCCGCACCTGGTAGTACGCTGACAGGAGGGGTGGCCAGCCAGGACATCAGGGAGCCCCTAGGACTGGGGTAGCCACCTAAGTCCAAGTTCATGCATTCTTCATTGTCCACCTTTCTACTGAGAGCCAAGGGCACCCAGGAATGGCAAGGAGGTTTTATTTTATGTGCCAATTCAATCTGATTGGTTTTGGCTACACTGGTGCTCAGGGGAAAGAGTGCTAGAAATGACGGCCAGTGGCTGCCCAGGGCAGAGGAGGGGAGGTGCAGCTGTGTGTCATCTATTGCCACCCCCCACCCCCCATGCCAAGTACTGGGAATATGCAGAGAACAAGAGAGACCTGGTCCCTGCCCTTGAGAACACAGCTAGTGAGAGTGACAATAAGCAGGCAATTAGAACTCAGTGGAATGGACACTATGAGCCTTGGGTCTGTTAGTTTAAATGAAACAGACTCTCAAATTACTTGTTAATAAACCTAGCAATGCTGCAAGCTTTTAATTGTTCCATCGTACACAGGGGAAAAGAGGCGTGCGCCGGTGATTCTTTTCTGATTGACAGAAATTTTACAAGTGTTTTATCTTTTGGGAATACAGAGAGATCAATTAAACATTATTACCAGAGAAATAAATTAAACTAAGACAATAGATCAGAATTACAGGGGGGTTTTGGAGATCATTTTGGCAGTAATTTCTAAAGCCCTTGGGAGTCTTATAACACTCCTTTGTTCAGAAACTCTTCAAAAGACTGATTTTCAAAGAGAATATAGGCATTTAGTTACCGTTATGAATATTCACACAAATCTCTATTGCATGAGAGAACAAGATGGAATATTTCTGTGAAAGCTCTCAATTTAAAACCTTACGAAGTCAGGTTCTTTTAATGAGTTTTCTGGGTGCAGAACACTGCTCCTTCCTCATAGCTGCAGGTAGCTGTGATGTCTTCCTCTCTGTTTTTATATTTCACTTGTTAATCATGAAGATTCGCAGTTTTTAGGCCAGGCTCTGGCCTGAAATTTCATTTGATTTTGTCCTCAGGAACAAAGAAGGGGCTAAAGGGCATTTTCCTTAATATGGTAAAGTGGGGTACATAGGTTGGGTATCTTCCGGCTGAACAGGTACACCTGGTCAAAGTGGGGTGTCCTTATGATGAGCCGAGCAAATAGGCCCCTCCCACTCCCAAGCACCCAGGAGTGGCTTTGGGGAAAAGGCATGCAGGTCCCCTCTGGGATGTCTGCCTTGGCTGAGAGGATGAGGAAGATAGGGTTGGCTGTTGGCAGGTAAAGCTGATGAGCAGGCACCTGGCAGGTTGTGTGAATAAAGGTAGAATAATGAACTATGACAACCTTAAATTCAAGCACTGGCCCTCAGGGCACCCACCTCCCCTATGTGCTGGGGACTCCTTGGGCTTCTCGGTTCCAGTTCAGGTGGGAGCAAATGTTGGGAGGGGGAGGGGCTGGGACATGAGCAGAGGGGCTCCAGCATTGGTATTTCTCCCTCAGGTTGCTTACAAGAGCTGAACCTCACCAGCAGTACTTTTGGGGAGCCAAGAAGCTCAGAGTTAAAGGTGAAATGGGTTGAAAGGTCCTGGGCAACCCCTCTCAGATTGGGGATATCTGGTGGGGTATGCCTGGGAGGGGGATGCTGGGGTAAGGTGAGAGTGACAGACAGATCCCTAACCCCTTCTAGCCAGATGGAAGAGGGCGCCGTCACTGAAGCACCTCTAACACCACATAAAATGGGTTTAACGAATCCAGGAATCAGGCCAGGGGCTGGAAGTGAGGGCCACTGGGACCTAGTCAGTCACTGGGGTTTCTGGGCTTCACTGGAGAAAGTGGTTCGGCAACGGGGATTCCTTCACAAGCCTGGGCCCAAAGTGCTCTTCTTTCCCAGGACCTGGCCCAGTGGCAAGAGAGGAGCCAAGTAGAGCCCCAAACTCAGAAACTCCATCTACCACCCTCCGTGAGTCTCCAAGGAAAAGAGCTTGCTCAGGGAGCCCCAGGGCCCTCAGGCCTGCCGGAACCCCAAGATCCCCCCCGAGAGGCTGACCTCAAGCCTGGGCCAGGAGAGAGCAGAACTGGAGAAACTTGAGGATGGAGACCCTGCAGTCAGAGAGAGGGGGAGGCTCAGGATCAGAAAGAAGAGAACCCTCAGGATCAGAAAGAGAGGGTATCTCAGAGTCACAGGGGGAAAACTCTTCTGGGTGCCTAGGGTGAGAACAAAGAAGTTCCTCTGAATCAGAGAAAGAAAACACGCCAAGATCAGAGGGTGGAGGCTCCTCAGGGTCTCGCAGAGGAGGTCTCTCAGGGTCAGAGGGTGGAGGCTCCTCAGGGTCTCGCAGAGGAGGTCTCTCAGGGTCAGAGGAGGGAGGTGCCTCAGGGTGCCCAGAGTGAGAATGAAGAAGTTCCTCTGAGTCAGAGAAAGAAAACACGCCAGGATCGGAGGGTGGAGGCTCCTCAGGGTCTGACAGAGGAGGTCTCTCAGGGTCAGAGGAGGGCGGCTCCTCAGGGTCAGAGAGGAAATAGTCCTAAATGTCAGAGAAAGGAGGCCCCTGGGTCAGGAGACGAATATTCCTCCGTCTTTGGCTGGCAGTGTCCCACAGGCCTGGGAAAGTGGCCGGGGGAGAGAGGCTTACATAGCCCCTGGAGGACGACTCCTCCCTAAGCCCCCCGCGGGGCTCCTGCAGGTCCCCGGAAGAACAAACGCCCCAGCCTGGGGGAAGGGAGAGGCCAGGCCCACGAAGAAAGGCCAAGGGTCAGACAGGAGAGGCGGCCCTGGCCGTGCGAGCGCCGGCGCCCCACCTGCCGGGACCCCCGCCCGTGCCGCGGCTCCCAGGCGCGGCGATGCTGGAGGCACCCAGCACCCGGGGCTTCGGGCGGCAGGAGCCTCCTGCCCCGCTCCCGGGGGCCCCAGGGCAGGGGCGCGGTCCGCACGGGCTGCAGGGCCCGGGAGGAGACCCCGGCGCGGCGGAGCGCGAGGCTGGCGAGGTGAGGACGCTGCCGGCAGGTGGCCCCGCAGGGCCCCTCGGCGCCCTCGGGGAGCGTAGGGCCCAGGTCCCCAAGCCCTCAAAGGCCGCGTGGCCCGAGCCCCAGGACAGCGAGAAGGTGGCGCCGGGTGTGAGCGTGGCGCAGCGGGAGACGGCGCTGCAGCGGCTGCTGGGGCAGCACCCTGCGGCCCGGCGCCGGCGGCAGCAGGACCGCGAGCAGTAGACGCTCCGGCTGCGCGACAGGGCGGGGCCCCGCTTGCCTGGGAGGCGGGGCCGGGCTGGCCTGGGGCGGGGCCAGGGGGCCGGGCTGGTCCGGGGGCGGGGTCAGGATACGCGGGGCGGGGCCAGGGCGGGCGGGGCCGGGGTCAGGGCGGGGCGGGATGGTCCGGGGGCGGAGTCAGGGCCGGGGAGGGGCCGGGCTGGCCTGGGGGCGAGGCCAGGGTGGTCCGGGGGCGGGGTCAGGGTGGGGACGGGGTCGGCCTGTCCAGGCCACCAGGGTCCAGAGGGCGCGGCCCGGCCTGCTGACAGCCGCCCCACCCCCAGGTCCTGGAACGCCTCTGCATCGCTAGGAACCGCCACTCCCGGGCTCACCCCCTGGGGCCACCCCCCAGTCCCGCCCAGCTCCCGCCACAGGCAAGCCCCCGAGGAGGGCGACGGGGCCACCACCATCCTGCCCAGGGCGGGGGGCTGGGGCTGCCCCGTGGGTGGGAGAAGGCGCTTAGCGCTCGGTTCCGCCCAGGAGGACGCGGCGGGGCAGCGGCGCGCCCTGCGGGAGCAGCTCCAACAGGTGCGCCGGGAGAGGACCGGGCGGCTGCGGTGGGGCCAGGTGAGGGGGTGGTGGGGCGGGGGTGAGGGGCAGTACTCTCCCCGGCATTTTCGGTGGCAGGCTACTCTCCCCCCAGGAACACCCAGAACTTCCAAGAGCTGCTGTGGCCCCCTGATGCCGAGAAACCTGCTCCTGGAGAGTAGTGCTAACCCTCCCGGCCCCCCTCTAGTCATCCCTGAATCCTCCAAGGGGTGACTGAGGAGTGGGGGTTAAGGAAAAAGCGAGAGGGCCACCTGCAGGTCAGCAAGCGCAGGTCGGGGGCATTTCAGCAAGGCGCAGAATGCAGCCCCAGGACCCAGAGACACAGACACACACAGCAGCTTCACCTCACCATGAGGCCTGTCATTTCTTCTTCCCTCCCTAAGGCCACCTGTCCCGCCGGTCCAAGGTCAGAGGGCCAGGTCGCGGGGGTCCAGCAGTGCAAAAGCGCCGTTCTTGCGGAAGAAGGAATCGATGCGGCACATCTTGCAGGAGACCAGTTCTTGCTTCACTGGGGGGCCTGGAAAGAGATGGCAGAGGCCAGGAATGGGTTCCTGGGGAAGGAACTCAGGAGCAGGGGGTCCTGACTGTGTGCATCCATAGCCCTGGGAACCTGTCTGTGTTGTATTCACAAGTGTGAAGAAATAAAAAGATATGCTTCTGAGGAAATGGGGCTGCAGGGAAGTACAGGGAGCTGGCTGGGTGCCTGGATAAAGCAGAGTCTATGGCCAAGTCATGGTCAGCCATCTGCCACCATTCCCCCATCCTCAGCTCCTGGGTCCTCTGCCCCAGGGGACCCAGCCCTTCCTGTCACAGGGGCAGACCCAGCTAGGCTTGTCTGGGAGATGGGCTTCCTTCTGCCCTGCTCCCTTTCTGGAGCTCGCCTCCTGCTTTGGTTGGCAAGTTGCTCCCCTTACTCCTGCATTAGGGCCATGGGGGGAGTGGGGGGGCTTTGCTTGGCAAAACCTCAGCTGTAGTTATTCCCGACCATCCAGCCTTTCTGCATCTGTACTTAAGCAGCTGGAGAAAGACAGTTGACTGAGTTCACCGGTCTCGCTTTAAACTCATGACCACAGGGAGCAGAGGGGACACTGAGCAGCAGCCACCCCGGGCACTCCCAGCATATCCCTTTTCCCACATTTTTACTCCTCATCTCAAACTGCTCCACTGCCCTGCTCCTCTTCCTCCCAGGTGATAACCTTGACTGAGCCTCACAGCAAAAGCAGATTCAGTCCAGAGGGACAATCTTCCCACCAACACCATCTCCCTACCTGCCTCTGGCCCTCTGCTCCCTGCCTCCCCTCTTGCCAAATTCCAGCAGCTCATGTCCCAGAGGAAACCCTGGTGGCATAGTGGTTAAGTGCTATGGCTGCTAACCAAAGGGTCAGCAGTTTGAATCTGCCAGGCGCTCCTTGGAAACTCTATGGGGCAGTTCTACCCTGTCCTGTAGAGTCAGAATTGACTCCACGGCGGTGGGTTTGGTTTTTGGTTTTTGTGTGCCAGAGGTGGCCCCCCCAACCTCCTGGCTTTAATTAATCACCGCCTATATTTTTGGTTTTTGGTGTTTTATATTTTGATGGAAGCTCCTGGTTGGTGCAGTTAACACAATAGGCTGCTAACCAAGTGGAGGCTCAAGTCCACCCCAAGGCACCTCAGAAGGAAGGCCAGGTGATCTACTTCTGAAAAATCAGCCACTGAAAACCTGTGGAACACAGTTCTGCGCTGACATGCCTGGGGTCCCCATGTCGCCGTTAGGTGCCGTCAAGTTGGTTCCAACTCGCAGCGACCCTGTGTACCCCAGAACGGAACACGGTCCGGCCCTGCGCCACGCTCACAATCATCGCTATGCTTGAGCCCGTTGTTGCAGCATCCGACAATGTTTTGGGCTATTTAGAAGGTTTTCACTGGCTCATTCTCTTCAGGAGTAGACTGCCGGTCCTTCCTCCTAGTCTTAGCCCGGAAGCTCAGCTGAAACCTGTCTGCCGTGGGAGACCCTGCTGGCATCTGGACACCAGTAGTGTATTTTCCAGCATCACAGCAACACGCAAGCCCCTACAGTACGACAAACGGACAGACACGTTGGGTCGCCATGAGTCAGAATCAACTCAAGGGCAACTGGTTTGGTTTTGGTTTTTTACATTCTGATGACTTCAGAGTCTGCGTTCTCATCGCCCATGGTTCTCCTGAGGCCAGACTTACACAGCCGCCTAACGCCTCATAACATGGCCCAAACTGACCCGTCTGCACACCCTCCAGCCCTGCTCCTCTCCCAGTCTACCCTGTCGCAGCTGCTCCAGCCAAAAACCTGAGCGTCATCGTTGATTTCTTTTTCCCTTGCTCTCATATTCAAAGCTGTCAGTTCCACTGGGTCTTCCTCCAACACACTCTGACTCCATTTCTCTCAGCTCCCGTGCTAGCCGCCCTAGCCCCAGGGATCCCCATCTCTTGCCTGGATAACTTCAGTAGATGCCTAGCTCATCTGCCAGCTTCTAGTTTTTCCCCTGAAATACCCATTACCTACAGACCAGACAGGGTGATTTTTTAAAAAAGTGACCAGTATCATTCACTTGCTTAAAACCCTCCTTCAGCCTCCCTTATACTCAGAATCAAATCTAAACTCCTCATCACACAGGTCTCAACCTAAACACCGTCTCCTCAGAGGCCTTTCCCGACAGTCCAATCAATCGACAGAGGAACCCGACCCCATCACTCCTGAGTATCATCATGGAACTTGTCCCTCTGGGTCATTTCCTTGGTGTCTGTGTCACTTAAGCGCCCTGTCCCGTTGCCTTGTGCCAAGCACTGCCTGGCCTGTGGCAGGTGCTCAGTGTTTGTTAGACGAACAATTTCTGGAGGTTGGGGCCTACCCAGCTGCCAGCCATACGTGAAGTTGGTGGTGATGGGGAAGAGGTAGCGCTTCTCTGGCAAGTCGAGTTTTCGGGTGTTGAGGTAGAGGTAGCGCCCCTGAGAGTCGTGGGAGATGCCTTCATACAGCAGGGCCCGGATGGCAGGCGGTACTGGGCACATTTCTGACTGAATAGGAGCCTCCTGGATGGGGCTGGGGGCCCTGGAAGGGGCTGCTTTGGGGGCAGGTGGGGGTAAGGGTGGGGCTTGGGGGTACAGGGTGGGCAGTTTGAGGGGTAGGCGGGCTGCAGCCTTAGCTTTCTGCTTGGCCTTCACCATCGACCCATACTTGCGGTGCCATTCACAGCGCAACATCTTCTCCCTCAGGTACTCCTCCTTCCAGAAGTTTTGCCGCACCGTGTCCATGTTGAGTTGGCGCGACATGGTGGCAGGGAAGGAGTGGTACCAGGGGTAAGCAGAGTGAATGGAGGCTTTGCTCCTGACAGCTGCCCCAGGACAGTCACCTGGCAACCAAGCCTCACCTCACACAGGGCCAGGGTTCTACTTGCCATGCCCTTAAGTTTCCGGCTTCCTGAGGCAGCCTCAGGCCAGGACCCAGGGGCAGTAAGAGCTCTGATCCCCCAGATCTCTTCTAAGACCCAGGCTGAGTCTAGTATTATAGACTTCCAGGTGTCTTGCATTTTTTGTTTTGGTCCCTTGGGGTCTGACTCCCATCCCAGCCCAGTGCAGACTGAAGAGGAGGAGCCTGGGCTTATGTCTCCTCCATCCTGTCCCCAGAGCTGGTCTTTGATTCAGAGGACCAGTCCTTGAACTATGGCCTCCTGGCAAAATCTTCCTGGCACAACACTGCCACACCAGGGTCTTGAGCAGGAGCTTTTTCAGCCCTGCCAGTCTAATCTCCCGCAACAGCCTCACCCACGCATGTCCTTCCTAGCACCAGCCCACAGGTTAGAGAGAAGCAAGAATATTACTTTAATTTAACATCAACAGTGACACTGCATAACAGCACAGGGAAGAGGTAGTAGAGGGGGAGAGAATATGGTCAGGCTTCCCACTCCCTTGCCAGCCTTGATTTTAGTGCCACAATCCCAGCAACCTGTGAGTACTTCATCCAGCCTCTCTGGAGTGGGAATGGGCAGGGAGTTGGAAATCAGAGGCTCCAAACGCACCGAAGGGCGATGGCAAGACTGAGGAGAGGCCTAGACCTGGGGGCAGGGCTGGAAGGCTGGGGGGCGCCCCTAGCGCAGGTCTTCAGCCGTGAACATGCCCTTGGCTCTGCGCAGGATGGAGTCCTTGGCGGCGTCATAGGGGTGCTCCTTGGATGGGATCTCCAGGACAGCCGGGATAGAGCGCTGGTGCGCGTCCAGGGCATGCCGCACCATCTCAGCGATGTACTGGTTGATGAGGATGATGCCGATATCGTCTCGGTTTAGAAACTGCCTGTTGGGAGAGATGAGGAAAAGCGTGTCCAGGACAGTGCGGAGGGCCTCTCTCTGCTGCCCAGCAGCTCATTCTGGGTTGGTGGGCCTGGGCTGTGGAAGGGAATGGACATGACCCAGAGAGCACAGAGGACAAAGGAAAAGACTGCTATGTTAAACACTCTCTCAGTTCTATCAAGAATCAATTTCATTCAAAAGCTACGGGCCATGTCTGTCAGAACCGGCTTCTACCTCCCTGCAGGGAAGGCTTCAGGGCGCATGCCAGTGTATATAAAGTGCTGCCTTGTGTGAGAAAACACGAGCTGCTGTTGAGTTGATTCTGACTCATGGCAACGTGATGTGTGTCTGTGTGTCCGAGTAGAACTGTGCTCCATAGGGCTTTCAGTTGCTGATTTTTTAGAAGTAGATCACCAAGGCAGCTCTGGGTGGGCTTGAATCTCCAACCTTTTGGTTAGCAGATAAGCGTGTTGGCTGTTTGCACCACCCAGGGACACCTTGTGTAAGAAAGGGGGAGGTTAAGAATATAGATGTGTATTCCTTTGTATTGACATAAAAAATACTGGAAAGATAAGGAAGAAACAAAGCGGTCATTTATGGGGCGGTGGGGGCGGGGTGTTATGAGCTGAAAGAGGACATGGCTGGGAGTGAGACCTCTCAATGTGTATCTTTTAAATATCTATTTGGAAACCATAAGAACACACTAATTTTTCGAAGGAAAACAAATTTTAAAAAAAAAAGGGCTGATGAGCCCATAAAAGGCCTCATGCTCTGTGCTGCTGAGGCCGGAGATGGATCAGAGGGGAATTTTGGCATGAGCCAGGAACACAAAATAGGAAGAGGAAAATCAGTAATGAAAGAATCACATTTTCCACACTGATTCAACCTGACATTGGGATCCTCCTTTCTTGTGATCACTACTCACCCAGACATTACTTAAGTTTTATCTAGTAAAGTGCCAGGCGCTGGGCTAGGTTAGATTTAATGATTTCTATTTCCATTTGGCTGGAAACATGGAAAACCCTAGGAGTAAAGTTTGTCCTCCATGACAACTTGAGTCACTTCACCAGACTGCCTAGAGGTCAGCAGATAGCTCCTCCCCAGGCAGCAGGAACCAGTCTCAGCTGCAGCGCTGGGCTGGGCTGTTTAGGAGGAAACAGGTAGGAGTGGTTTACTCCTGAGACCTGGGCAAGGGCCCTAGAGTAGGAGTTAGGGGGCTAGGAGGCTGGCACCCTTAATTCTAGTCACCAGGATACGTATCTCCTGGACTAAAGGGCCTGTTCGAACCCACGCTTGAAGCTATCACCTTCAAGCCAGGGCAGGAAATGAGGGCTTCAAGTGCAAGGGCTGCCCAGAGTCTTCGCAGGAAGGCAAACAGTCCTGATATTCTGACCACCGTGCTCAGGACAATGGGAAATATCCAAGTAGACTGTGGGGAGCTGCACAAGCAGAGCCAGTACCCGGCTTAATATGGGAGGCAAGGGTTGGGACTGGGTTCAAATCCCAGCTCTGCCTCTTCCAACGAGTGGGGTGTGACTTTAGGTATGTCCCTTAACCTCTCTGAACTCTACCTTTCTCACCTGTAAGTGGGAGTAACTCCTACGTTTCAGGACAACTGTGAGCCTGTAATGGAGGTGAAAGTACAAGAAAGCCCGAGCACAATGCCTAGATGCTCACTGGGGCCAACTCGCAAAAGGCTAGGAGGCTGTTCTACGATGACCGTGGGGGATCCCTAAAGAGGCGCTGAGGCCGGCCCTATGGGGGCTGAGCGCTCCGGACCCCCGGCTATGACAGGGACAGGCTGGGCCGAGGGACGGCACCCGGCGTCCGTCACGAGCTCTGTTCCCCTCCTTTCCTGACACGCACCTGACACAGCCCCGGCCCCACCGAGCCCCAAAAGGGAGCCTGGAGCGCTGGGAGGGCAGAGGCCTCGGCTCCGAAAGGGCGTTCGGACTTCCCGGCCACCCAAGGTGGGGGTCTGAAATCCCGGCCAGGTCTGCAAAGCCCGGTGCAGGCCCCCGCCGATCCCTGGGCCGCCTTGGCCCTCTCCCCGGGCCCGCCAGGCCGCGGGCGCGGAGTGGCCTGTCCGGGCTTCGCTGGCACCGTACCGGAAAGTGTCTTCGATCTCATTGATGGTTGTATCCTTTTCCACCACCAGGAAATTCGGATGGCGGTTCTTGTTAAGCTCCCCTATGCCACCCAACAGGAAGCCGGTCACCGTGTCCTCGTCTCCGATCACCGCGATGAGCTTCCCCCGCCCCGCCATCCTCGCAGCCGGCGGAGCTCAACCGGGTCTTCCGGATGTAACCGAAGCCCCGCCTCCGCAGGAGTCCCCTGTCCAGCTTCACGCCTACCTTCTAGACATGCGCAGTTCTCCCACCCCACTTCCGGATCATGCGCATTAACAGCAAAGTGACTTCAATCTGTATACGCCTGCGCCATAAAGAGAGGCTGTAACCCGGGGACTACGAATCCCAGAAGGCTGTGCGGCACCCAGGATGTCACAATCGGGGTTCTTCGTTTGTTCCGACGTTCGAGTGTTCACTTGTTCATTCAACAAACGTTTTGAACCTAGCGCAGTTGCACGCCGACACCACAAAGAATTAGACACAGTTCCTGTTCTCGAGGGCAAAGTCCAGGTCTATATCGTGCCTGGCGCATAATTGACAACGACTCAATACTTTTTTTTTTTTCCAATACTTGTAGGAGCCCTGGTGGTGCAGTGGTTAAGATCTTGGCCGCTAACCAAAAGGTAGGTTGGCAGTTCCAGTCCACCACCTGCTTCTTGGAAACTCTCTGGGGCAGCTCTACTCTGTCCTATAGGGTCACTATGATATGAGTTGGAGTCACCTCGAAGGCAATGGGTTTGTCTTTTTTTTTCCGGGTACATCTTTGCCCAATTAATAAAAGAATGGACAAGTTGATGATAGTGTCTCGTGAGGTAGAGTCAAGTGAATAGGCAGTTACAAAACGGTGTGAAGCCACTGAGGGATTTTAAGCGATAGGGTGATATTGCCTCTGAGTGGACTTAAACCTCCAACATTTGTGTTTGAGAGAGACCGTTGTGGCTGTGCTGGGTGCAGAGGCCAGATGGAAGGAGGAGGGACCAAGTTGGGAGGCCACTGTAGTGAGAAATGATGGTGGCTGGAACTTAGGTAATGGCAATGGGGAATGTGGAGAAGTGGAAGGAGTTGAGGGATATTTAGAGACAGAAGGGAGAAAACTAGTTTTGGGATTTGATGTGTTTAGGGAGGGATGTACGTAGAGGAAGAGACTCAGGTGACTTCCAGTTTTCTGGTCTGTGGACCTCTATGCATGGGAGTAACATTCTGAGAGAGTGAATACTGTGAGATGAACAGGCGGAAGGGAAATGTCCACTCTTTCCTCCTCCCTTTCAACAAACAGGCAGCCCTGGCATCTGGCATATGATCTGTGAGTTCGGAGTGTATGGAGTGTGGTCTAGTGGATGTATGTATGGGCTTGGGATTTGGACTCACCTGGGTTCAATTCTCAGCCCTAGTATTACAGATATAACTCTGAACCCATCACTGAAATTCTTAGGGCTTGGTTTCCTGAGATAATATGCCCACCCCACAGGGCCGTTGTGAGGGTTCAGAGAGTGAGGAGGGGTACTGAAGAAGGGAGTGTGTAGAAGCACCTGGCTCAGTGTCTGGCACAGAACAGACCTCAGTGGCCGTCTGTGGTTGGGTTGTCAGGTGAAGGAAGGACCTAGGGCAACACCAGTCATCCCTCACTCACCCCGTCATTCAACCAGAATGTATATCTGTTTACTAAATGTGACCATGACCAAGGGCTGAGCATACAAGATTGATAAAACATCATTTCCATCCTCTAGGAGCTCCCTGTAGGGTTGAGAGGAGGTGAGAATGTCACAGGAGGGGGACATGCAGTAAAAAGCGCCCTGGAGGGATATGGATAGGACGGGACCCAGTGTAGCGGGGAAGGCACCTCTTCCTCGGAGGTGGAGGGAGAGAAGCTTCTAAAGGAGTGAAGAGGCAGATGTGCTACGGTGAAGAGGTGAGGAGGAGGGGAATTAGGAACTGGGGCCATGTGTTTTGGATCTTCTCTGGCAGATCCACCACCATGTGCCAAATATCAGGGCATTGGTCTATATCTGGGGGGTCAATTACATGAAATGCTTTTTTGCCCTGCTCTGGCTCTCAGTTCCTCATTTGACTATTCCTTTGTGACACCTGTATAGACCTCCCAGGGCCAGGAAGCTCACAGTCTAGAGGAGGAGGCCACCTGGTGCATACATGGTACAGATTAAGGTGGTAAATGCAACCACAGAGATGTGTGTGCCCAAGGCACTATGGGAGCTGAGGGGGCTGTTCCAGGAGGGGCAGGGATGGGTCCAGGACAGCTTCCTGTTGTCCAGGAAGATGAGGAGGGTGAAGAGGGCCCAAACTGCATCACGGGTGCCCAGGAAACTAGAGGCTGTGAAGTGGGCTTGGAGGTGGGAAGGAAGGGGGAGTGGTCACACCTCAACAGGGGTTTTGGAATGAATGAGTCGGGGAGGCTGGGGTATGAACATGGAGGCCTGGGAGGCCTTGTCAGGGAGAGTGGACTTCTGTGTGGAGCAGAGGGCCCTAACCCAGAGAGGGGCATAATCCTGCTCATGTGAATTTCCCTCTGGCCATAGCCACACTGGAAGGGGCTGGCCTAGACCAAGAGACTGGTTAGGAGGCTGGTGCAGGTGTTCAGAAGGAGGCCCTGAGGAAGCCTTGGTCAGGGCTGGACGGTGGGGCTGGCGCAGACCCACGTTTGACCCAGGAGCTGGTTGGAGTGAAGGCTCATGGGTTTGCATGTGGTTCCCTGCTGCGTGCTGGGTGAGAGGCATTCCTGATCGAGTCATCGCTCACTGTATTAAGGTCCTAATTTGAAGTACATCCTTGAGTTCAGGCTCAACCGAAACTGGCTTCCAAGTGGTTAGGGCAGTCTTCTAGAACACAGTGTCCACCCTGTCTTCTACAAGCCAGCCCTCCAGCTATCTGAAGACCGAGCCACATCCCTGAGCCCCCATTCCAGGTTCTTGCACCCATTCCACCAATGTCCCAGACCTTGCCAAACAGATGGCCCAGAGGGGCGGCCCTCTGCCCCAGGGCCTTGCCCTCAGCCTGGGTCAGTCCTCCAGGGGACAGCCAGCCAGCCTCAGCCTCCCCAGGGCCTGATTTAGTGTCCACAGGGAAGGAGGGGCCAGCTGTGGAGAGCAAACCCTCAAGGAACAGCCAGAGCCTCTGTGACAGGCCGCAAACTTTATTTGGGTCTGGAGTTTTCCACCTAAGCGGTTCCCGGCTGAGCCGCATGATGCGTGCAAAAGTCCCCCCAGAAAGCTGGGCCTCGCAGTGTGTAAAAAAGGCCCCCATGGGGCAGAGCTGTGCAACCATAAAAAAAAAAAAAAAAGTATATATGAGAGAGAGAAGTCAGTCCCCCAGGAAGCCTGGCTTGGGCGGAGTATCATTCCCCAGCCATCCGCCGTGTGCTGAGCTGCTGCTGTTCTGGTGTTTTCTTCTCCAACTGTGCTTTCTTTTCCAAGTCCTGAATGCTCTGGGGCCCTGGCGCCAGAAAGGCCAGGCGCAGCCCTCAGGGCGAGGAGGCCTGGCTGGCAGTATGGGTTGAGGTGGTCTCTCTCACACACACAGAACCCCCAAAACACACAGGCCCCCACTGGTCTCTGCCCCACAGAAAACTCAGGGCTTTCCTGGCTCCTCCACCCCACCCAACCCCCGTGTCACAGCCTCTGCCCCTGAGCCTGGCCCCAGTCTGCTCTCCTGTCACAGTTGAGGGGAGGGACACTGCCCTAAGACAGGCCCTCTGACCCCTGGGGGCACGATGGGAGGAGAGGTTGTGCCATTGACCTCACACTCCAGGCAGGTGTTTGCAGTGTCTGACTCTGCGCGTGTGCGCCCGGGTGTGGTACATCCGAGTATGTGTGTGAGTGTGTGGCCAGAGGTGGGGGCTGAGGCTGGGGGAGGCACTTTTGGGATTCAGGGCACGTTGACTTTGAAGGGGCTTCCAGGGACACTTTCATCGCCCCACTTGACAATGAGGATGTAGTCTCCTTTCTCCTTGACGGTGTAGGTAACGTTGTACACCCGATTGCCCATATGCTTCACGTACACTTCCTCACAGGGCGTCTTGGGCCCGTGCACGCCCACCATCATCATGTTGGTGCCTGGAGAGGGAGGGAGAGGGGTGGGCTCACACAGGGGCCATGTTTTCCCAGCAGCCCACACCCTGTGCCCTGTGGTCCTCCCTCCTCTCCCCCTCTCCAGCCTGCCTGCTTTGCTGCAGTCCACGGTGAAGGAGTTCTTCTGGCCCACAAAGGCCTGGGACAGCCCGGGGCCCCGGGTCACCACCTTGCTGGCATCCGAGGAGAACTTGGGGATGGAGCTGTAGCTGGAGCCCCGACTTGAGGATGACTTGGTCACAGTCTCCACCAGCACTGTGGATGTTTCGTGAAGGCTGTGGCCTCCAGACAGCCGGGGACCTGGGGAGCAGAGCGGCCTGGTCAGAGGAGCTTCCTGCCTGCCCTCAGCAGTGGCCCCTTGGCCAGCACTGACAACCCTAAAGCTAAGGCACTTGGGGTCTCGGGTGTCCAGATAAATGCCCCCAGCCCCTTGCTCATCTGAAGCATCCTGGGAGCAGCAGCCCCATTCCGAACAAGTGCCCAAGCTCCCTGGCTTCAATTTATGCTCATCCCTACGTCTCGTCCACCTCCCTTGTCCTTTCAGGCTGTCTCTGGAAACTCAAGTTAAGTCACAGTGTAAGAGGTTTAAAGAGGAAGATACAGCCAACTAATCCTTCTAATAGCTTCGAAAAGGGAAGCTTGTAAATATTTATTAATCTCTATCATCTTGGAAGCAAGACAGATGGGAAGCCAGGAGGGAAGAAACTTAAGCATGAGGGGCACTGAAGTAAAAGAGTAAAGAGAAATGACTGGCAAAAAGGAGGAAGAATTTGATTGTTAAAATAATTACACACAACTCCACAGAATGGTTTGCTGTGTAAAGCCAGGTCTCCTCTGTTCGTGATAACTTATCCGTGATGTTTGGAGCAGACAGTGAACCGATGGGAATGGCCACTAGGGCTGTGAAGCTGGGCTGGGCTACAGGCTGGGCTGGGTGGACCTCCTTCTACTCTGGGGCACTCACCTGTGACCTTAGCTTTGAAGGGGCTGCCCACGATGTGCTGGGGGCCGCCGTACTTGATGGCAATGAGGTAGTTGCCAGGGGCCATGGGAGTGTAAGTGACCACATGGCCCTCAGGACATTCCCGACAGTCCAGCTGCACCTTGGAGGGGCCGTCAATAGTGACGGACAAGGCTCCTGAGCCAGCGTTCAGGGTGTTCACAATGAACTCTGACGACACACCTGTGGGGCCAGAGGTAGCGAGGCTGTAGCAAGAAGCTTCCAGCCCAGAGCAAGGCTGGGTCCAGTGTTCCCTGAGCAGCTTCTCCAAGGACTCAGGCCCAGCTCATCACTGCACCTGCCTCAGGACAAGGTGGCACAGGACTAGGAGAACCCCGACAGTCCCCTTCCGCTCCAGCTGTTAGCACTTACCAGTAGTGCCCCCTTCAAGCCCGGGGCCGTAGGCCGACACCAGGCCTGGGTCCCCTGCCTGGCTTTGCTCCCCAACACGGATCTTGAACGGACTGCCAGGGATATGGGCACCATTGAACTTGACATCAATGGAGTGGACGCCGTTCTCATGGGGGATGAAGCGGATGGTGTGCTTATCTGTGGGGCAGAGGGTTGGTGGGTGACCCTTTGTCCTTTCCCCCCTTCCCTGAGAGTCCCAGCCTGGGCAGAGGTAGGCAGGGCCAGCTCACCACTGTCCAGCTCGGAGACGTAGCACTCCTCGACTGCGCCGGAGGGTGTGTGCACCCTGGCGTCAATCACGCCCCGTGCACCGTTCAGCTGCACCGCAAAGGACGCCGGCTGGTTCACCCTGAGCCCCGTCTCCTGCAGAGAGGCCACAGGGGATGCTGACTCCTAGGAGGGCCAGGTCTGGAGGGGCTGCTCTGTAGCCCAGCCCCACTCTCACTGTCAGCCCCACTCAGAGGGAAGGCTTTCGACAGACTGGGTTGGGAGGTGGGAAGCGGGCCAGATCTGTGACCCTCTGCATCCACCTGCTATGAGGTGAGCACCAGCCTAGCCATGACAAGCATGGCGGTGGTGGGGGAAAAAGACGGTGTGCCCTTGTGCAGGCTAGGGAAGACGGCCCCAGACACTATAAAGTAGGCCTGATGATGAGCAAGCAAGTGCTTGACAGAGCTGTGTGGATTGTGAGCTCTGGGTCACTCAGATGAGGCAAGATGAGTGTAGCCTGGATGGGCCCAGGAGGGCTTCCTAGAGGAGGTAGGCCAGTGAGGAAGACTGGAAGAAGCCCAGGGAGGGGTCTAGGGGGAGGTGAGGGTGAGTCTAGGGGTGGGTTCCCTGAGCTGCTGCCAAGACGACCCTGAGGGGGCAGCTAGGAGGGGTCTGGGGGAGGGGACTGGGCCCCCGAAAGAGCTCAGGGCCTCACTTGGCAAATTGCCTATGGAGTGTGCCCTTAACCGTTGCACGCCTGGCTTGCACATGCCAGTATGGTCTGCTGAGAAGCTGCTCTGCACCTACTCCCATATGATGAAATGAAGACCCTGCTCATTCCTTACTGGAAATCCCAACAAGCCTCCCTGTGGCCAGCAGAGGACCAAGCCCAGGCTCTGATTTCCACATGCAGTTTACAGAGAGATGGGTCTCTCTGAGCTCACTCGTAAAACCTGCTTACTCTGATTTTGTATTTATTTTATGTTCATGTTCTAATACATTTTGGTATCTAGTTTCTTTAGAACTCTCAGAGGAGGTGGGACAGAGTCCCAGAAATAAGAAGTGACAGGTGGTGGCAAGGACAGGGAGACAAGACTCTAAAAGGCAGAAACAAGCCCTGGAGCCAATGAGAGCAGGGACCACACTCACTTAGCAAAGGGGGTGTGTCTCTGGGGCTTGTTTCCTTCTTCCTCCCCCCACAGGGCCCAGCCATGTGCTGGACAGACAGTGGGAGAGAGGGGACTTCTGCCTTCCACTGTCACTGCTGAGACCCAGCTCTAAGGGGGCACACACCTGGAGGCTGGTGACAGTGAGACGGCGGGCATCATCCGAGAGGGAGGCCACAGGCACCACGAAGGGGCTGTCTGGGATGTGTTCATCGTTGAACTTGATGGAGACCTCATAGTCACCTGGGGAAGGGAGGCTAGTCAGCCCAGGCCCCAGGATGGGGATGGCAGGGCGATACCACCTCCACCCGGCCTTATCCCAGGACAGACTCTTGGGACCAGGGATTAGCTCTGGAGACAAACACACATTCCCAGGTGTGTGGGGTGGAGGAAGACAGGGCAGAGAACAAGCAAGGGCCCAGGAGCGGGGGTGTTCTGTAGCCCCAAGTGTCTTCTATGGTTGGTGAACAGAAAGCCTGGAAGGTCAGGCAGGCCCAGCCCCCACGCCCAGCATGACACTCACCTGGCTCCTGAACAACATAGGAGACACCACAGGAGCCATCCTTGCGGTCCTCAAATGCAATCTCTGCCTTGCTGGGCCCCTCCACAGCAATGGATAGGCCTCCAGCGCCCGCCTCTCGGGTCCAAATGCTGAACTCGGCTGGGGATGGGGGCAGGGCAGGGGTGGCTCTTCAGCACCACCCCTGTGACCCCATTGCCCTGGCCCTCTCCCACCACCCCCCCCCCAGGTCCCCTGCCACTTACCTGGCATGCCAGCCACCCCTCGCTCCAGCCCTGTGCCTCCGGCCCGCACCTTGTGGGCTCCGCCTTCACCCAATGGCCCAACAGTGAACTGGAAGGGGCTGCCTGGCACGTGCTGGCCACGGTACTTGACAGCAACCGTGTGAGGCCCCATCTCCTGGGGCACAAAGCGCACGCTGTACGCACTGTCCTCCCCTTCCACAATCTCCGCAGCTTCTGTCTTGCCTGACGGGCTGGTCACCTGTGCAGCCATGTCCTGAGAGCTGGCCTCACCTGCAGGGCGTGGGGCTGTCAGGACCACACTGGAGCTGCTCCTGGCCCAGGACTTCTCTTCTCTCCTCCAAAAATCCCCTCCTCTGCTCCAACCAGGTGGCCAGCTGGTCCTGGCTGACTGCTCCTTCCCCACGCCAACCCAGAGGACAGAGGGCCCTGGCTCCCCGTAAGGACTCCACCCGGCTTGGCTCTCCCCTGCTCACCCTCCTGCTGCCGGGTGATGCTGCCGAAGGAGCCCAGGCGTTCCCTGCCCAGGAAGTCCCCGAAGACGGCGGGGAAGGGGTCTCCGCCCACCTGGGTGGACTCCTCCACCCGCACTTCCCGCTTGGTCTCCCCGCCTCGTGTCTTGCTGATCTCTGTGCGCTCTGTGCGTGTGTACGTGTGGCTGCTGCGTGTGAAGGTGCGTGTCAGGCGCTCCTGGGCTGACACCATCTGGAACCAGTTCCCTGTGGGGTGCAACACCCAAGAGGCGGGGTAGGAGGTGAGGAGGGACCAACCAGGAAGGAGACCCCAGGGGCTGCTCTGGAGCCAGGCCCAGCCCTGGCCCACGGGGCTCCTGCCTTGCCCAGGCTCTTCCCAGCTCATACCTGGAATCTTGAGGTTGAGGTCACAGGTGCTGCCAATGGTGGCGATGGAAGGTGCCTGTCTGCGCCGCGTGATGCTTTCCTTCATGCGGCCCTCGCCAGTGACCTTCACAGTGAAGGGGCTTCCTGCAGGGAAGAAGAGTGGTCAGGCTCTCAGACTGCCATTGCCAGCCTCCTGGTCTTCCCCGCCTACTGCAGCCCAGAGCCTCACCAGGCACATGCTTGTCAGCAAACTTGATGTTGATGATGTAGGTGCCAGGCTCTGTGGGGCAGTAGGTGACTTTGCACGTGCCGTCCTCCATGTCCTCACAGTTGATGTCCACCTTGCTAGGGCCTTCGATACTCAGCCCCAAGCCTCCGTAACCTGGAGGAAAGCGAGGGTCACATCTCCCTCGGTCCCTGCTGCCCACCACCCTCTGCCACTCTCCTCTTCTCTGTCTAGACTGTAGGCTCTGCACGGAGTGGGCACCCACTGTGCACAGTAACCGCTACTGATGGCTTGGGGGGAGGAGGAGGGTGAGCCAGGCACTGCCTCTGAGGGCCAGGGGGTAGGTGGTCTGGAAAACTCCCTAAGGCAGGTCTCTAGGACTCCAGGGAGGGCAGGAGAAACAGATGCTCAGGACAGCTGGACTTTCCCTTAGGAATGACATGGGGACATGCATGCCCCCAGGATGTGAATCCCAAAAGAGACAGAGGCGCAAGTGCAGGGAGGAGGGTCTGGCCAGGGGGAGCTGGCCAGGGAGAAAGAGGCACCAGCTGACACTGGAGACCCCTCGGGGGCTCTGGGGAAGGTGTACCTGCATTGCGAGTGTCCACGATGAACTCTGCTACCTGGAAGGTCTGTCCCTCAGACAGGCCTTTGCCCCAGACCCGCACTTTGCTGGCATCCCCGATCTCAGACGGCCCCACGAGGATCTTGAAGGGGCTGTTGGTGACGTGCTTGCCACTCTTACGCACGCTCACCACGTGCTCCCCCACCTCCTTGGGGGTGAAGGAGATCCCTGTGGAGACGAGGTGTCAGGCACGGCCCGGATGTGGCGGAGCGGCCCTTTCCTCCCAGCCTCCCATGCAGCGCCTTGCTCACCGATGTGCCGGTTGGGCAGACGCTTGAGCAGGCAGGGCTCCTCGTTGCCTGAGGGGGCACGGATGCTGGCGGTTAGCAGGCTCAGGTCACTCTCCGTGATCTTCAGTGACACGTCTGTGGACGTGCCCACGTTCAGCTGTGAGGTCCTCATCGAGTCATCCCCTAGAGGGGGTTTGGGAGTCAGGCAGTTGGAACTCCATGTAGGCCCTGCCCTCGTCGGGCTCAGGAGAACTGGCAGGCCCTGCCGGACTCAACTGAGGCCTGAGGCCACGTACAGGCACATGGAGCCTGAGGCCTGGGGGAGCGCGGCTTCAGTCCCATGTTAGCTGCCAGAGACCATCCTGAGCCCAGTACCCCAACTCTCCTCGGAGACCCTCTGCCGATGCCTCATTTCTGAACATGTCAAACCCTGAAAGGAACCTTTGTGTATTTTAATACTGACTCACGTTGTTTTGTGGAAACAAAACACTAGACTGGATCACACAGACCTGAGGTGCAGCCCTGGCTCTCGCCCTGATGAGCGTGTGGCTTCGAGCAAGTTGCTTAGACTGCTTTCCTTGTCTGTATGGAGAAATCACTAATACTCTGAAGTCTTCTGAAAGCTCCTGCAAACACTAATGAGATCACACGTTTCAAAGCTTGGGGGCAGTTGAGCGTTTCTCACCTGCTGCAGAGAACACTCTGCGTTTACCCCAAATGACCTCTTCTACCTCGAGGGGCTCTGCTCTCATGTATGGAGTGACTGAACAGGCTGGGCTTGAAAATACGTTGTATGCCAGGCACATATGTGATGCGTGTGCATATGTGGTGTGTGCACGTGTGTATGCAAGTGTGATGCAGGCTGCATGTGTGCACCCCACCTGTGATCTTGGCTGTGAAGGGGCTCCCCGGGATGTGCTTGTCGTCAAAGCGCACGATGATGCTGTAGTCTCCAGGAGCTGTGGGCAGGTAGGACACAGTGCAGGTGCCATCCTTGTTGTCCTTGCAGGTGATCTCTGCCTTGGATGGGCCCTCCACAGCCAGGGACAGACCACCTGTGGGTGGAGATGGGGGTGAGATAAGAGGTCCTGTCCTCTCCCCAACACCTGGCTGGTCCCCCATCCAGCCCTGTGCCTGCAGCTCCCCTCACCTTCCCCAGCATCCTTGGTGACAATGGTGAAGGTGGCCGGCTTGTTGACCATGCCGTGGCTTAGGCCTGGCCCGTAGGCACTCACGTGGCGGCTGTTGATGGCGTCCACGTAGAACTGCAGGGGACTTCCTGGGGGCAGCACAGGGGGAGGGGGCTGGGTCAGTGGTGGGGATGGGCTGCCTGAGTCCACCCTGGAGCCCTAGCACCTCCTCAGCAGCCTCCTTCCTGAGCCTGTGTCTGTGCCACAGGGACGTGACTTATGGGAGTCTGCCTCCCCGCACGGCCCAGCTTGGTGTCTGCACACAGCAGGCGCTCAAGACGCATTTGTTGGGAGCAGGAAGGCAAGAATGCAATCGCTGCGGGTGACTCCTCTCACCCAGCCCTGCCCCACTCACCAGGGATGTGGTTGCCGTCGTACTTGATGCCCATGTGGTGCAGGCCTTTCTCGGTGGGTGCGTACCTCACCGTGATGGTGCCGTCCTTGTTGTCAGTGATGTTGGGCCGTGCAGTCTTCCCGGAGGGCATCCGCACCTCCCCTGCCAGGCAGACACGGTTAGCACAGGACCCCAGTTGCCCCCACCGCAAAGCCCCCGCTGGCCCAGGCCCCCCTCTCCCGTGTGGTTCTGCTTCCACGCAGAGGCCAGGTGCCAGGAGACAGCCTGGGGCAGCAGGCTTGAGGCTGAGTTCCAGCTCTGCCCAGCTTGCTGTGTGGCCTTGGGTAGTTCCTGTCCCCTCTCTGGCCCCCAGTTTTCATCTCTAAGGTGAGGGTGGGCCTGGAGGAAGGCCCTGGGCAGTACCTGTGAGCTCCCCTTTCTGCACGGTGAAGGGGATGACCAGGTTGAAGGGTCGCAGCATGGACTCCATGGGCTCCACGGGCACCACGGGCTCCTCGGTGGCCTGTGGCGGGTAAGAGGGAACGGGCATTAGCTGAGGAAGGCCTGGACGCTTGGCCTGAGCCATGACTGAAGTCAGAGGAAGAGTTCAGGAAGGAAAAAGACGGTTAAAGGTGAAGCCCGAGCAGGAGAGGTGTGTCAGCTGCAATGGAAGAGGTACATGCCCCGCCCAGGGTCCACCTGTCTAGCCCAGAGGCCACGGCCCCATTCAGAGTCCACCTGTCCCACCTGGGGTCCACCTGCCTTGCCCAGGGTCCACCTGCCCAGCCTGGCTCCCTGCTGCTCCCCGAGAGGCCCCAAACAGTGCCCAGCCCTGGCTGCTGAGGAACAGAAGAAAGAAGTGAAGGAAGGCGAGGGGGAAGAGGGCTCGCCCGGCGGTGGCGGCAGTACCCAGTGCGTGGGGTAGGCACCGGGCCGGTGAGGGGCGTAGGGCTGGTGCAGCTGCAGCACATCAGAGGGCTCCTCCACGTGGGGCAAGGGGTCACACGCCTGGGGAGGCAAGGCACAGAGGGCACGGGAGTGGCAGGCCAGTGCACCCAGCTCAAAGGACTGGGACCTGACTCCAGCCTGGGCTGGCCCAAAAATCCAAACTCTGACTCGCGGTGACCACGTGTGTTTGAGAGTAGAACTGCCGTACAGGGTTTTCATGGCTGTGACCTTTCAGAAGCAGACCGCCAGGCCTTTCTTCCAAGGTGCCTCTGACTAAGTTTGAACCGCCAAGCTTTTAGTTAGTAGTCTAGCACTTAACTGTTTTTGCCACCCAAGGACTCCTGGGCTGTCCCCACAAAAAACCAAAACCAAACCCATCACCATCAAGTCAATTCTGACTCATAAAAATGACTCATAAAAAAAAAATAGTGACCCTAAATTCTGGGACCCAAAATCCTGGGGTGCTCACAGGGCAGGATGGATGCCTCGGGTGCCTCACCCACTGCTTCTTCCTGCAGAGCCACCTCTGGGAACATAAAGCCAGGGACGGTGGGACTGAGGGTCGAGAGGAACATGCTAAGTTCCTCCGGAGCAGGCTGACCATCAGTGGGGCCACAGGCAGGGCTAGGCTCCCCTCTCGCTTTGGGAGACTTGGTCCTGGAGTATGTGACCCAGAATCATCAGATGTGGGCTGAGGTCTGTGATTCCGGCTGCTGCCAAGAGGGCCCAGGCCCACCCCCCAGCCCCCATCAAGCCCTGACGTGGCCCAGAGCTTACCAGCACGTGGAAGGGGCTGTTGGGGATGTGCTCGCCTCCGAAGCGAATGGTGATGACATACTTGCCCGGCTCGGGCGCTGTGTAGTAGATGTCAAAGGTGCCGTCGTGGTTCTCAACCACGTCTACATCGAGCTCAGCCCCGTCCGGTGTGGACACCGTGCATGTCACCTTCCCCTTGCCTGCTGCCTTGGCGTCCACTGTGATCACTGTCTCCTCCCCAATCTGGATACGGGGGCCCAGGCAGGCGCCTGCCACACAAAAGCACCAAGTCAGGGGCCAGTGGGGGCTGCAGCCAGCCCCTCCCTGTTCCCTGCTGCCCCACGCCACCCAGCCCACAGTGAGAAGAGGAAGGGCACTCACCCAAGCCATGGCCGCCAATGGACACTGGAAAGAAAAAAGAGGGTGAGGCTACGTAGCACCCTGGATGGGATGGGAGGGGGTGAGGCTGGTGGGTAGGAGGGGTGAGCTCGCTGACCAGCAGTCCCTCGGGACTAGGCCAGGGACCTGGAGGGCTTTGACGGGTGCAGGTTGTGAGCAGGGGCAGAGAAAGCCGGGCGGGAGCCCACCTGTGACAAGGCACTTGCTGGCATCCCCCGTGGGCAGGGCGTGAATGCGGAAGGGTGAGTAGGGGATCTCATCGCCACCGTACTTGATGGTGATGGTGTACCGGCCACTCATGTCCGGCAGGTAGGACACGGTGTACGTGCCGTCCCCATTGTCTCGAATGTTGGCCTTCTTGGGCTTGCCCTCAGGGTCCTATGAAAGAAGCAGAGGTCGAGGCCTGCCCGAGCCAGGACCAGACCTGGGGGCGGGGTGGCGTGTGGACTCACCAGGATCTGGACAGTAAGCAGCCCCTCCCCGGCATCCCGGGCATCAATGGTGAACTCCACAGGGAGGCTGGCAGGGATGCCTGAGGCGTTGAGGCCGGGCCCGCTGGCCCGCACCTTGCTGGCATCGTGGGCTGGAAGCACTTTGATCTTGAAGGGGCTTGAAGGGCAGAGGGGATAGACAGTTGGCTGGGGGTTAGGAGGGGGCATCCCACCCCATGTTGGGACTAGAGTCCTCCCCACACATGCATGGGCAGGAAGGAAGGGGGCCAGCTTCCATCCTGAGTCTTGGGAAGGGTCCCTCGGGGGCCATGTGACAGAGCCTGAGTGTTTCCTCTTCCTTCCCTGGGAGGAGGCTACGGCTTATTCGAGGGCCCAAAGGACACCCTCTACCAGCTTGCAGTCCTTTCTCCAAGGTGCTAATTTTGTAGCTTCATGCGCTAAAAGCTCAGCAGGAGGAGAGCCCCTGGGGCTGTGCTACAGGGCTGTGCTGACTTCAGACTGGAGAACATGAGCAGTCCAGGGAGGAAGCCCCAGGGGAGGCAGAGCAAGCTGGGGCAGCTGGGACAGGGTGAAGCTGAGACAAGGGCCCTGCCGGTGTGGCCCTGTGGAAGCTCCCCTGGGCTCAGCCATAGCATGGGAGCTATAGCTGGGCCTCACCTGCGTGGCACCTCCTGGTCAGCATACTTCACGGCTACTGTGTAGGGCCCATCAGTGGCAGGGGTGTAGTGGACAGTGTGGGTCCCGTCCCCTTTGTCACGCACCTCCACAGGCTCGGCCACACCTGGGCAGGGGGGCAGGTCAGCAGAGCCTCCTGGCACCCCATCCCACCTCCCCCCAGCTGCCTCAGACAGTCCATACCTGTAGGGCTCAGCACGGCCACCTGCAGAGGGGCCCGGCCAGCCTGGCTGCAGTCCACTGTGAAGGTCTGGGGAACCCGGGCCCTGACGCCGGCTCCAAGGCCTGGCCCTGAGCACTTCACCTTCCCTGGGTCCACCACATCCTTCACCGGCACCCTGAATGGGCTCCCTGCAAGGAGAAGGGCATCAGCCTCACCCACCTACCTAGGGGGGCCTCCCTGACGCCGAGAGACCAATCCAGGACTGGGAGAGCTCCTCCCACAGGCAGGCCAGAGCAACATGTAAAATGCCTAGGAACTTGCTAAGAAAACAAACAAGAAAAAATGAACTTGGCTGCATACTGAGGCTGGGCAGGCCTCATTCATTTGGGCTATAGGCCTGGAAAGAAAGGCCTTCCTAAATCAGTAACATGTTAAAAATGGACTATTTCAAAAGAACATACATTTTTGATGTTGTGGCTGATATAATTAAAAAAAGAGAGAAATTAGGTAAGTTATGGGGAGAAAAAAAAAATGGGGAGAGAATGTCCAATTTCAGTAGGCCTGGATTATGCAGTAACTGAAGAGGGGACCCCTCCCAGCTCTGCCCTGCAAGGGAGCAGGGAGATGGGGGTTCTCTGCTGTGCAGACACTGAGGACAGAGGCCAGGAAGGCTGTCCTCACCTGGACAGTGTCTGAGGGACGTGCACAACCAAGGTCACATCCCAGGCAGGGACTAGGACGCCAGAGCTCAGCCTCTTGGGGTGATTTGGAGGGGCTGTGGCAGCAGCAACCACGCCCTGGCTCCAGACTCTACCCTCAGGACTCACGCCTCCCCCTCCATGCCCTCCCCCCTGCCTGGGCTGGTGCCCAGCCCTGCTTCTGGGGGGTCCTCTCTTCCAACCTCCACATCCAGCCTCCTTCCAGTTCCCTTCTCACTGAGCAGATGCCCTGCCACCCTCTCTTCCCTGGCCCTCTCTGCACACCTGGGATGGGCCGCCCCCCGAAGGTGATATTGACATCGTAGTCTCCGGGGGTGAAGGGGATGTACTCCACAGTGCAGCTGCCATCCTTGTTGTCCTTGCAGGACATCTTAGCTTCTGAGGGGCCCTCAATGGCCAGGCCCAGGCCTCCGGTGCCAGCTCCCCTGCAAGACGACAGCCCCTCAGCTCAGCGAGGACCAGTGAATGGGGAGGAGGAAAAGGAGGGCAGGCCACTGGGAGGCCAGCTGAAGAGGGCTGGGCTACAGAGGTTGACCTGGGACACTGGGGAAGGTTTGTCCCTGCGTCAGCCTTTGAGAGAGGATGAGGTGGGGGTGAGGTGCACACAGAAGGACAAAGAGGCAGGGTGCCCTCAGTCTCAGGGTCAAGGTCGAGAAGGAAAGCATACCTGGTCTCCACAGTGAAGCGGTTGGCCTTGTTGACCAAGCCGCCCTCCAGGCCTGGCCCAAAGGCCCGGACTCTGGTGGGGTCGCAGCCCTCTGTCACGCCCACTCGGAAGGGGCTCTTGGGTACAGCTACGTCATCATACCGCACCTCCACCAAGTGCACACCTGGAGACCAAGGCACATAGTCAGTGGTGAGGGGTGAACCCACCCAGCCCTGCCCGCCCCAGAATGCTGTGACCCAGACCCCTTGTCCCCCAGGCGGCCCCTCACCCTCTTCGTAGGCCGTGTACTGCACTCTGTAGGTGCCATCCCCATTGTCTGTCACGTAGGTGTCCGTCTTGGCGCCCGAGGGATTGAGCACGCGCGCCGTCACATGGTTCCCTCCCATGGCTGTTAGGGATCTTGCGTCCACAGTGAACTCGGTGGTCACCTCACGCAGGACACCTGGGTCCCAGGAGAGGAGAGCTCAGTGTGGCGTGGGGGCAGCCCTCACAGATGCTCACCCCACCCCAGGGCTGCCCTTCCCCTCAGCTTGCTAGCTTCCAGCTGAGCTCCAGCCACCCGCTCTCTCCCCTGGGAGCTCCCAGACCCTGGTCCACAGCTTCTGCCTTAACACCAGTGCCACACGGTGACATCCTGTTCACCTCAGCCTCCCCCAAAAGGCTGTGGGCCCTAGAGGGTAGGTCTGGGTCTCACATTGCTCTGCACCAGCCCCCAGCCCAGCACATGGACATTCACACCTAACTGGACTGAGTGGACTATCTCCTGCCACCCTCTCCCTCGGCACCCTCTACAGCAGTGTTCTTAGCTTTTTTGGATCCAAAACAAAAAACACCAAACCAGCTGAGGTGAAGTTGATCCCAACTCATGGAGACCCCATGTTAGAACTGTGCTCCATAGGGTTTTCAGTGGCTGATTTTTTTGAAGTAGATCGACAGGCCTTTCTTCCAAAGGCACCTCTGGGTAGATCTGAACCACCAACCTTTCACTTAGTACGTTAGTAGCAACTCCTTGTTTTGGACCAGGTACCCCTTAATCTGATGAAAGTGGAGGATCTTCCCAGAAAACGCCCGTGGGTAGACATAATTGGGTCACAAGAGCAGATTCGAGTTTCCCCTTCACGCCCTGCCCTTCCCCTGGGCTTCTCCTCCGAACTGTCTGAGCCCCTCAGGACTCTGGAGCTTCCCCTAGGTCCCTTCCTTTGCTCCACTGCTTCCTGAGCCCTCAGCCCCTCCTCTCACTCACCATGTGGCTCCACACCAGGTCCAAAGACCTTGATGCCGCTGGTGTCAACGGCAGGCTGCACGTGGACGCGGGTGGGGAACTTGGGCACGGGGTGCCCGCCATACTTGATAGTGATGGTATAGGTGCCAGGGAAGGCGGGGCTGTAGGTGATGTGGTAGGTGCCGTCAGCGTTGTTGTGGATTAGCACCTCAGCCTTGACGCCGGCGTCCGAGAGGATCTCAATGGTCAGCTCAGCCTCACCCGCCTCCGAGCAGTCCACAGTGAAGGTGGCCGCCTCGCCAACCTTGCCACGCTCCAGGCCTGGCCCACTGGCCCGCACCTTGCTTGGGTCGAACACGGGCCGGATGGTGGCCTTGAAGGGTGAGCCAGGGATGTGGGTTTCAGCGAACAGGATGTTGATGGTGTACTCGCCTGGCTCTGTAGGCAGGTAGCTGACGGCACATGAGCCGTCACCATTGTCCTGGCACTCGATCTTGGCCTCGCAGGGACCCTCCACGGTCAGCCCCAGGCCACCTGTGCCTGCCCCTTTGGTGTCGATGGAGAATGGTGCTGGGGTGCCCACCAGCCCGCCCTTGAGACCAGGGCCATAAGCACAAACCTGGGGGGAGAAGCAGGGTGTGTGGGTCCCCTACACCTGGCTGCTCCCATGCCCCACCCTCTTTCTAGCTCCCCACCCAGCTAAGCCCCTTCAGACATAGCAGCTACTTCAGACTGACTACTTCGTGTTACTCCTTATAACAAGTCCAGGTGAGGAAAAAGGGGCAGAGAGAGAGAAAGAATCTGTCCAGTTAGTGGATCTGATACTCAAGACCAGCCTGGCTCCAAGACTGGGCTCTTAATCACAAAGATGTCTCAGGGCAGGTCCTGGTTACCCTGGTACACAAGTCCTTTTGGCTTCTGTCCCCGTGATTCACCCATCCCCACACCAACCACCTGCCTCCACCAGCCCTGTCTCCTCACCTTGGAGGGGTCAGGCGGCAGGACACCCTCCACGGTGAAGGGGCTGCCGGGTACCAGGTGGCCATCGTAGGTGATATCCACCTTGTAGGGGCCCTCCTCAGGGGGCATGTAGCGCACAGCCTGGGTGTCAGCCCCACCCCCAGGCTCCAGCTTACAGGGGATGGGCCGTCTTGAGGGTGAAGTCATCCGGACATCCAGCTGGCCCTGACCGCCAGCCCCGCGTGTGGTCACAGAGAATGCCTGCTCTTGCCCCACAGCCACCTCTGCAGAGGGGACAGGGTGCACCATGAGCAGACCCCAGCCCACCCCACCCCAGCAACCCTCACTCCCAGGGCAGCTCTTGCTCCACTTACTGCTGTTGAGGCCTTGAACTTTGACTTTGCTGAGGTCCAGTGGGGGTGCCACATTCACCACAAAGGGGCTCTTGGGAACAGGGTCCCCACCATAAGTGACTGTCACAGCCATGTTGCCCTATTGGGTACAAGAGTAGGTCAGAACTGGGTGGCTCAGACACAGTCCAGCACTGTCCCTTTGGCTTAGAGGTCCAGAGCAAGAGAGAGGACAGGGAAGCAGCAAAGGGGCCAAGGATGCAGAATGGGTCCCACGAGATGCGAGGGAGGAGACCGGGCCCCAGGCTGGCCAGGACAGGTGGGGTGGGTGGGGGACACACCTGCTGGACAGCCGTGTACTTGACCGTGTAGGAGTAGTCGTGGTTGTCGATGATCTCAAAGTCCCGCACAGCCTCACCCTTGGCCGCCCCAGCAAAGTGCACGTCCAACTTGGCCTTGCCAGCGCCCTTGGTCAGCACCGTGAAGTGAGTGGGCTTCCCAACTTCCACACCTGGGGAGCCCCCCAGAGATGGTAGTGAGGTCCTGGTGGCTGCATAACCTCAGCCCATTGAGCCTGACCCCTGCCCAGATGCCTACCTGTGCGGTTCAGCCCGGGGCCCTCAGCCTTGACCTTGCTGGCATCATGGGAGGGGTCCACCTTGATGTGGAAGGGACTGGCAGGGATCTCCTGGATGGAGGAAGGCTCGGTCAGGGGGGCCGCACCCCTGATCTGGGCTGATCATGGAGGCAGGATGTTCCCAGACGACCCACTGTGGACTAGGGCAACCTCTCAAAGGGCCCCCTCAGCTTCCTCTGCATCCACCATCTGCAGCCAGGAAGTTCCCGATACATGCCTGTGGACCTGTATTGCCCCACCTCTCCCCTGCCCCAAGCGACAGTATCTCAAACCGCCTGCTCCGCGAAGGGACGGGGTACCTGGTTGGCAAACAGCACCATGATGGTATAGCGGCCGGGCCCCGGGGGCGTATATTTGACGGTGAAGGTGTCATTGTCATTCTTGATGATGTCAAAGTCAATGTCAGCCTCTGCAGGGCCCACCACGCCAGGGGCGCACTTGATGCCAATGCTCACATCGCCTGAGGAGAGGCAGTACTTAGCTGTGAGTAGGGGGCTCAACAACCACCCCCAACTGACGAGTCCCACTAGAGCGCAGCTGCCGGAAACAGGCTCTGGTCAGAGCCGCGGCCCCACACACCCCAGCCCCACCCCCAAGCCCCTGGCCCACCCCCCACTCCAGGGCTGGCCTCACACCTTGGCCGGCCTCGCTGCAGTCCACCGTGAAGTAGGTGGGTTCGTTGGCCTTGAGGCCTGTCTTCTCCACGCCAGGGCCATACACCTTCACTCGCTCGGGGTGACTGCCCTCTCCCACATTTACCTGTGGGGAGGAAGCAATGCTCAGCACAGTACCTCTCCTTCAAAGCCTACGCCCTCCCCAGTACTACCCGCCCCAGCCTTGGACCAGTTTTAGCCTCCTCCTGGAGGCCTTCAGATGGGGAGGGGTGGCGGGACCCAGGGACAACCAATGTATCCTGCGTGGGGCTCCACCCTTCCTCTGGGACTTCTGGCAATGAGCGTGGGGCAGGGCATGGAGGACCAACCCGGAAGGGGCTCTTGGGCACGTTGACGCCTCCCCAGGAGATGATGATGGTGTGCTTGATGGGCTTGGTGGGCACGTAGGAGCAGCGGAAGGTGCCATCACCGTTGGGGATCACCTTGACGTCGATGGGGCAGCCCTCGGCATCCTGCAGACATCCCCCAAGCAGGGTTCAGAGTGGGCTTTGGCCTCCTTGGAGCACCTGTGCCCTCTGTTGGCCTCAGGTCTGACTTGGCTGTCCTCTTTACACACCCCCCACACGTTCACTGCCCCTCAGCACCCCACTGACGACAGGTGCAGGCAAGCCCAGTGCCACGTGCTCTAGTGGCCAGAGACCACCCTGCGAACCAGGAGATCTGGGTCCAGGCCATCTTCGAGGCCTTTCTCATTTCTGAAGTGTGTAGGTGGGGGGAGAAAAACAACCCAAAACAAATCCATTGCTGGGGAATCCATTCAGACTCATGGCGACCCCATGTGTTACAGTTGCTGGGAAAGAGGTTAGTTCCTAAATCCTGAATAACGACCTTTTAAAGACGAATCATCTACTTGACCCTTCAAGGATACGTTCATTAACCTCTAGGGGACAATGGACACCAGTTTGAGAAACCGACTCAGGAAACCAGTGTCTTATTCAATGAAATCGTCCTTCCATGACAAATTATTGGTGCAAATGTAAGTACTATTATCATAATCATTAAAGTACGTTTTTGAAAGAAGCACAATGGTGGCACAATGGTTAAAGTGCTCATGCTTGGCTGCTAAAGGAAAGGTGGCAGTTCAAAACCACCAGCTGCTCCTCAGGAGAAAAGACTTGGCAATCTGCTCCCTTAAAAACTTACAGCCTACGAAACCCTATGGCGTAGTTCTACTCTGTTCTATAGGGCTGCTATGAGTCGGAATCCTGTGGACCCCTGATAATTGGCCTTGACTTTCCCAGATGCTGCAGCTTCCCATCTGGAGGTGCTGCCCCCAGCCCCTAGCCCTCCCAGGGCTTCTGCTCCTGGTGAGGGCAGTAGAGATTGGGCAATGTCGCACCTGGGCATAAAGCTTCAGGTCTCCCTTGCCAGCTAAGCGGGCATCAATGGTGAACTCCGCGGGCTTGTCCACAATGCAGCCAGTGGGCTCCAGGCCTGGCCCAAAGGCCTTTACCTGTCAGTGGCAAGAGCAGAGGCTGGGTAGGGGCTGGAGGAGGGCCAGCTCCGCCCCCCAGGCCCAGCACGAGGGCTGGGGCTGCACCTTATCTGGGAAGCAGTCGGGCGGGGCTGGCTGGATGTGGGCAATGAAGGGTGAGTCACGGATGTCCTCGTCGTCACAGATGACATGTACAGCATACTCGCCGGGCTCCGTGGGCCAGTACCGCACGTCGCAGGAGCCATCGCCCTTGTCATCACACTCGATCTTGGCCTGGGAGGGCCCCTCGATGGAGAAGCCTGGGTGCAAGGTGGGGGGATCTTCCCCTCAAACCCTGGTCGCCCCTGTGTCCCATCTCCCTGTCTCATCCCATCACTCCCGAGCATTCCCGCCTCCTGTCCTCAGTTGCTCCCCAGCGTCTACACCTTCTGGCCCTCCGTCACCCCCCAGGGACCCCCAGCATTCCCACCTTCTGCCAACCAGCTACTTACCCAGTGTCCCCACTTCCGTGCCAATGGCCTCCACCACAAAGTCGGCGGACTTGCCCACCTGGCCAGTCTCCAACCCAGGCCCCCAGGCCCGTACCTTCTGTACTCCTGCCTCGGGGCTCACCTGCACCTCAAAGGGACTGGGGCAAAGGGGGAGCTGGCGTCAGTGCCAGAGTGCCCCTGTCCAAGGCGCCCTCCTCTCTGTCCTCAGGTTCCCAGGCAGCCCGTCTCCTTGCTCCCTCTCACCCCAAGATGGCCTGGGGAGGAAGGCAGGGGGTGACAGGGCTTACCTGCGGGGGATGGCATAGCCGCCCCAGGTGATGGTCACCACATACTTTCCGGGCACCACGGGGTAGTACTCGCACTCGAACACACCGTCCCCAGCCTCCCGTACCTTCACCGGCTCCTCTGTGCCCTCTGAGAAGATGTGGGAGTGGGTCAACGGTGTCAGTCCAGCCCCTGAATTCCCTTAGCCAGGCCCCTCAGTGGGTCCTTGGATACCCAGGCCCAGCCTAAGGGCAGAGCTGAAACCCAGGGCAGGGTCCACATGTCACCCCTGTGCACAACGTAGGGTGAGGGTCGCTTGCAGCTTGTAGACAGGAAAACTGAGGCAGAGAGGAGATGATGGGCCTGAGACCCTCTGGTGCGTCTGCTCACTGTGTCTCTTTGGAGAACAGAAGAGGGGTCTCCTCCATGGGGCGAGGAGCTGGGTATCACTGCTCTCAGGGAGCCATAACTACTGGCCCTATTTCTCCCTGCCCCCTCCCCAGCCCTGGGACCCAGCACTCACTTGGCCCCTTGACTGTGACCTTGAGCTCCCCGCTGCCAGCGCCCTTGGTGAACACCTTGAAGTCAGCCACCTCTTTCACACGCACACCCTTGGGCTGCAGGCCCCGTCCAGAGGCCCGGCAGGCATTGGGGTTGCAGGCTGAGGGCAGGAAGAGGAGGTAGGTTGGGGGTGCTGGGTGGCCCTGGACAGAGCCTCAGCCCCTCACCCCTCATCCCCCTTCACTGAGCATAGTCCTGCTGACCCCTCCAAGGCACAGGCCATGGCCTCATGCACCCCTGCCCTGCGCCCCTTATGTCCCCGCACAACTGGGACTGCTGGCAGCCATGCTGGGCAGGGAACTGGCTACAGCCTCTGGATCAGGCAGGTCCCAGGAAACCCTCTGGCTGGGATTCTAAGTCACTGCCACTTGGGACAAAGGCATGGCAGAGCCTGGACAGAGAGTTGAGCTAAGGGACACAGGAAAGGGTCATCCACCTAGAGCTATCATAGCACCCTTAGAAACTAAGTCATGCCACAAACACTCAGTGATGCCACAGAACAATAGATATTCCATATGAGAGGAAGTCTGGCCCAGAACACTGCAGTGGCACAGAGCCCAGACCCTGCCACTGCACACAGACAAAAGAATGGTGATCTCAGCCTGCCATGGAACACAAAAAGTGGCACACAACCCATTGTGGGGCCACAGACAGGCAGGGGATTGTAATCGCAGCCTGCCACGGAACACAGGCAATGGTACAGAACCCGGGCTGACCATGGAATCCAGGCAATGGCACGGAACCTGGGCCTGCCACACATCACAGGCAATGGCACAGAACCTGGGCCTGCCACAGAACCCAGGCAATAGCACAGAACCTGGGCCTGCCACAGATCACAGGCAATGGCACAGAACCTGGGCCTGCCACAGAACCCAGGCAATGGCACAGAATCTAGACTTTATCACAGAAATCGTCAGGCAAGTGGCAAAGACACTAGATATGCCACAGAACACAGGCAATGGCACGGAACCTGAAGCCTGCCACAGAATGCCACGGAACACAGGCAATGGCATGGAACCTGGGGTCTGTCACAGAATGCCACGGAACACAGGCAATGGCACGGAACCCAGGGCCTGTCACAGAATGCCATGGAACAGGAGATTCCACACTGTCTGGGCCATGCCACACAGCATAGGTAAGGCCGGTCAGCTATGGCCATGCCTGGCCCAGCCTCTGCTGGAGAGTACTAACGTGGGGCCACTCTCTTGGCCTGGCAGATGATGGGCATGGAGGGGGCGAGCGGCAGCTGGGGTACTGAGTAGCGGGGAGAGAAGCAAGTGGGGGAGTTACCAACTGAGGGCCTACAGGTATGTGCAGGTGCTTCCCACACACGCCCCACTCACATGGACTTATCACTTCCCCCTCAACCCTTCCAAGGTGGCACCTGTTCTGCCTGTCCTTCACTGAGGCCTCTTTGGGGGGCAGAGGGTAGAAAGGATGATAGGATGGGGTCTCTCCAGAGCCCCAGCCCTGGCTGCTCCTTCTGCCCATCTTTCACCTTCAGATAGCGCCCCCCCCCCACCACCCTATGGACTTAGAGCTTCATTTCCCATAAGTTCTAGGACCCAGAATCTCAGGGCAGCCTCGCTGGTCCTGGTGAGGGTAATTGTGGGGATGGGTGAAGGGCTCTTACCTTCCGCCACATGGACAGGGAAAGGGCTGCGGGTGATGGGGGCACCAGCAAAGGCCACGTGTACTGTGTGTGGCCCTTCCATGACAGGCCTGTAGGTGCAGCGGAACGTGCTGTCACCCTTGTCCTCCAAGGCCACCTCCACTGTGTCCCGCCGGCCCTGCGGGTCCACGATCACCACGGCAACATCCCCAGTGCCAGCCCCTGCCATAGACACCGGCCATCAGCACTCATTTGACACACAGCTGTCAGGGCGCCCACTTCCTGGGACCTCTACCCCAGCCCTTTTCCACACCCCACACCCAATACCACAAGCCAGGGGCTGCCCACCTGCCCCCCCAGGCCCATCCTTACCTGCAGTGTAGATATCAAAGTAGGTGGGTTTGTTGGCCACGTTACCCACAGGCTCCAGGCCAGGGCCCCGGGCTGACACCTTGCTGGCATCCCCCAGAGCCATGCCCACGTTCACCTCAAAGGGACTGCGTTCGATGTTCTGGCCAGCAAAGAGCACGGTCACCTAAGGGTCAGGGGTCAAAGGTTAGCTTCCAGGTGAGAGCCTCTGAGAGGTGGGGGAGGGCAGAGCAGGGCCAAGGAGGGTGAGGGGCAGGTGGTTGGTACCCTGGGGGAGAAGAGGGTTGTATGAGCTGAGAGGGGGTCCATTCAGCCTGAGCCAAGGGTGTGAACGAACAGGAGGGCAGATGAGGGCCTATGGGGATACCTTGTGCAATCCAGCAACCTTGGGCACATAGGAGACAGCATAGGTTCGGTCCTTGTCGTTGTTGGGGACCACCTTGGCCTGATGGGAAGAAGAAGATTGTAAGTCGTGGCGGCTGTAGCCTTTCCTGAACTCACAGCCCCACGCAGCCCCTATGGTGAGGCCTCCCCCAGGCGGGTGGCTTTAGCCAGCTCCTTCAGGCCATCCTCTTTTTGGCCCTGTGTCCTCCAGTTCCAGCCCCATGCTAACCCCTCCTGCCCCAGCGGTCCCCCGCACCTCCTCGGTGTGGCCCTCGGGATCCTCAATGTAGACCAGCACCTCGCCCACGCCGGCGTCCACAGTCTGCACGGTGAAGTGGGCAGGCTGCAGCACGGTGTTGCCTTGGGGCTCAATGCCTGGGGGCAGAGGCAGAGCCAGGTTACTGAGGGGGCACACACAGGTGCAGAGGTGCCCAGGGAGGGCTGCCGGGCTGAGCACCTACCAGGCCCATAGGCGATGGCCTTCTTGGGGTTCAGCTGTTTGGAGCGGACAGGGGCACCTGGCTTGAGCTTGGCCTTGGGGAACTGGGACAGGTAGGTCATGACGGAATGCTCATCCACATTGGGGTCTACAATCTCCTCAGGGGCAATCACCTGCCACGGGGAGGAAAGGAGTTACACAGCCCACTGTGCCCGGCAGCCCCAGTCCTCACCTGCCTCCTGGCCAGGTGTCCTTCTAGACCCAACTTCCATCTTTAGGCCCCCTGCCAGTGGCCCCATCCCGTCTGCGAGTGTACCTGGGGCACGCCGAGCCAGTCGTCCGCCTGCTGCATGGCCTCCCGGGCATTCTCCACAGGTTGGTTGGGGTCCCAGGCTTCCCAGTCAGGACAGAGACCTAGAGAGATGGGGAGGACGATGAGGGGAAACCAGTCACCCAGAACAGACGCATTCGTTCACCCTACACCCTCATGGACTGTGGGTGTGCACCCCTCCCCAGCCAGCTCGAGGCCCCTGAACCAGCCAGGTACCTGCTGACCACCAAGGCTGTGGCCCATCAGCTGGGGTGCCCATCTCTGCTCAGAGGCCCAGCAGCATTCCCTAGCCCAACAATGAGGCCTTTCTGCCCTGGCTGACGCAGCCTGGCACTAGCCCTAACAGCCAGCCTCCTGCCTGCTCAGGCTGCAGCACAGACCCTGAACACCAAGCCCCTGAGAGGGCTCCCCTCCCAGACCCCTCTTGCCTCATTGCAGCTGCTCCAGGGGTGAAGGGGTCACAGTCTGTCCCATGTATGTCCCTAGGTCTCCTCACAGCTGTTCTGAAGTCCTAGATCTCTAAGCATACATCCCACACCTGCCTGAGGGCATAAGACTCCCTCTCCCTGCTAACTGGCCACCTGGGGAAACTGAGGCTTTGAAGGATGAATTCCCCAAAGCTGCCCAGAGCCCAGCCCTCCTAATGTTAAAAACGCTGAGGGAGCCCCAGATCGCTCCTGTGAAAGGGGGCCGGGGTACTTGGTCCTGGCCAGGACTGGAGGAGGGGGCACTCTCACATGGCGGGGAGGGGGCTGGCTCAAAGGCTGGAATCCATGACTGGCCAGAACAGCTGAGCTCACTGCTGGCAGCTACACCAGCTATGGGCAATGGCTCAGCAGTTGGGAATGCTTCCCAGGCGGCTGGTGCCCCCGCCTCCCACCCCCTGCTCCCCGGCTGACCCCAGGGCGGGGAAGGATTCTCCCAAGGGGCCATGGCTCCCCAGGTTCAGGGCTAACCAACCCAGAGTGGAAAAAGCCCCATCTTCTCACGAGACGAGGGTCAGAAAGGAAATGGTGCACGGGGTGGGGCTCTAGCCTGTGCTGCCTCAGTTTCCTTGTGGCCCTGATCAGCCCCCACCCGACCAGGCCAGGACCTACATTGAGGGGGCAGGGCTGGGTCACCTGCCACTTGGCAGCGCCATGCCAGCCTCAGTCCACATCATCCCGGGCCTCAGCCTCTTCTCAAAGCTGTCCCAGGGTCTCACAAAGGAGCACTCGGCAGTGCCCAGGTGTCAAAGTAGAGAGCACGTGGAGCAGGGTGTCCTGGCCCGGGGATCGAGGTTCAGTTCTGCCAGGCAAGCCAAGAGACTCTGGACAAGTCACTGGCTCTCTCTGGCCCTCAACATCCTTGTCTGTAAAATGAGGGGCTCTAAGCCCTTCCTACCCCTGTAGAATCTGGCACACCCAGCAGTGGAGGCCTGACTCCAGCATGAATCTCAGCTGGAGGAGAGGGAGCCCCACAGGGGTGCATTCTGACAACTGTGAGCCTTGGTAGGATTGGCTCATCCTAGCTCTCCTTCCAGCTGAGGGCTCCTCAAGATACCCGCTGGCCCACTCACCAGGGGCACAGTTGTCCACCAGGGCGCCGAGAGCTTTGCCGTCCTGCCAGTCTCGGTTGAAGTTGGTGATGGGCAGCTGGGGCACCTTGTTCTGGATCCAGCCGAGCAGGCGCTGCTTGGGCGTCTGCTTGCGGGCGTCCTCGTCGTCCTCATCCTCCCACATGGGCATGGAGATGGAGTAGTGCAGGATTAGGGTCCAGATCAGGCCCAAGATCAGCTTCAAGTTCCCATCCACGATGGCCTTGCTGTCTGCAGAGCACAGAGAACCAGCTGGGCTCAGGAAGCCCACCCTCCGACCCAGGGTACCTTCTGCACCTGCCCAGCTATGGGGAGGGTGCTCCCAAGGCAGCTGCTACAGCGCTGGGCTCAGGCCTCCTATTTCTGGAACCTACCGCCTCCCTCTCAGCCTACTAGGTGCAAAGTGGAGATGCCAAGTCCTTCAGGGGCCTCCTCCCTTCAGAATGAGGCTGCTGCCCTGTGTACTCCTGCACAGATACTCTTGCCTGTTAGAGCACTCCAGTCTGCCTCCTATCGGCTATAGCCATCCCTACAATTATCCAGGATCTGTCTGGCCCTACTGGTTTATAAGCCTTCTGGGGGCAGACACTAGTTTTTTTGTTTAATGGTTTTATCAAGGTATACTTGACATATTATAAACTGCACATGTTAAAGAGTATAATTTGATAAGCTCTGACATGAAGCCAGAAAGCCATCACCCACATCAAGATAACAAACATATCCGTCACTTCCAAAAGTTTTCTTGTGTGGACCCCTTGGTAATCCCTCCGTCCTGCCCCTCCTTGCCTTTCCCTTCCTGGGTAATCACTGATCTGCTTTGTCACTATAGATTAGCTCGAAATTCCTAGAGTTTTATACAAATGGGTGGTGCGAATGGTTAATGTGCTCGCTGCAAGCCAAAAGGTTGGTGGTTTGAGTCTACCCAGAGATTCCTTGGAAGAAAGGCCTGGCGATCTGCTTCCGAAAAATCAGCCATTGAAAACCCCATGAAGCACAGTTCTACCCAGATACAGGAGTTCAGTTAACCTGAGGGCAACTGGCTTGGTCTTTTACAGAAGTGGTATCACTGCTTTTTGTGTGTCCTCTTTCACTCCAGACCCTGGGTTTTATCTTTCTATACTCAGGGTCTAGGACTTGATGGGGCCTCAAAAAATTTTGATTGAATGAATGAATATTTTAAAACATGAAGTTGCAGAGGAACAAGACCAACCTGGTTTCCACCTTGATTGCCATAAAAGGCTTTTGGAACAATGGGGTCCTGGGAGGAGAGAGGGTGTCCAGCTGGCAAGCTCAGTTTGCAAATGCTGGGGGGAAATGGGATTTCACAAGAGCCTGGGACTTGTCACCGATGTAGACTGGAGTCTCAGAAGCTGAGACACGCTCCACTATCAACTCCTTTGAGGAATACTATGGATCAGACCTGACTCCCCCAGATTGTTCAGGCCTAGCTCCCCTTCAACAGCCAAAGCGAAACATCCAGGAGGCAGTGGCCTAGGTGGCCTAGAGTATAGATCTTTGGAAACCTCATCTGTAAAGGACAATGCAGACCTGAAAGCCATCAGCTCCAAGCTGAGCTGCTATTAAGAGGTTCAAAGGGGGCGGAAAACTCAGCCTTGTTTACTGGCGTTGCCGAGAGATGGGAGAGTGTGGGGCTGAAGACTCCCTGTTATACATCTTTTCCTGCCCCCCATTCCTAGATCTGGGGAAGGGTGGAAGAAGACCCAGGGCCAGGGAACTCCAGCATCCCCCACCCCACCCCACCCCACTTGCCCCAGGAGGGAACCTTGGTCTTCCAGTCCCTCCTGCGGCAGGCTGGCCCCTAGGTTCCCCACCCTCTCACTGATTCATCCTTCCTTCCCCAGCAGCTCCCCAGCCCACCCCCTTTCCCCTGGCTCCACTGCAGCACAATGGTTTGGCAGCTTTCACATTCCATGACATACTCGCTCCCGGCCTCCCAAAGCTCTGCTCTCTCGATGGCACAAACACACCCACAGTGCATTCACACAGTCTTGACACCCCAATGCCCCTCGACCTCTTGCAGCCCTGACAGTCTCCAAAGCCAGCACTCACCACCCAGCAGGGCTTCCTGCAGCGGGCTGGGGCCAGACCCCCTAAAGGGAGGGAGGGAGACCTTGAGATTGCTGGGGGCTGGGAGGGGATGTGTGGGGTGATCATTCATACTTGCTGGAGAGCGAGGTTTCTCCCCAGCAACTGGCCCAGGGCCAGACAGCAAGTGGTCCATGGCTTGGGGCGGGGGAGGGACTGAGGCCGGGGCCGAGTCCCACTCTGGAAGCTGTGACCTTCCTCTCCCTCCTTCCCCTTGGAGGCCTGGGGAGGGGAGCTCAGCTCTAGCCAGGCTTCCTCCCTCATAACTCCCCCAAGCCCTCTTCTCGCCTGCCTAGGGATACCCCCAAAGGAGCGGGAGGAGCCAGAAGCCAGTCCCTGAGCCGCCCCTGCCCCCAGGCCTCAAGTGGAGGGGGAGGAGGAGAGAGGGCTGGGCCGAGGGAGGTGCTGGGACAGCTGCTGCCCCCTCCAGCCCCTCCTTCGGCTGTTGGCTCAAGGAGAAGGAATAGCAACTGGGGAACAGCTGCGGGACAGAGTTGCCTCATAGGCCTCTTTGTTCCGAGGGGCTGAGGGGGCAGTAGGGGACCTGGGCGGGGTAAGGGGGCACAAAGGGCCAGAGCTCCCCCAACTCAGGCTAAGCACCTCTCCTCGGGTAGCTGTCTCCACTCCCAGCTCCCCCCTGGCCCCAGCTTCTCTTCTCCAAGAAGGGCCCCCCACTCAGGTGCCCAGATGTTCACCTTCAGTCTGAGACCATGCCTGGGGCAGAGGCCCCCAGAACAGCCCCTTCCCCCCAAACATGAGAAGAGGGGAACCAGGGGAAGCAGACTTCCCATGGGTTGTTCCCTCACACCTCGGGCTACCACCCCTGTAGCAGGCCCCTCCCTGCCAGCCTTAGCCCCAGCAGCTGAATTGCTGACAGCTTATCTCATCAGCTCCAGGGAGCCACTTGGCCTACTAAATGGGGACCAGCTCCCCTTCCTCTCAACTGGACGGAGGAGCTTCCCTCCTGCCCCTAGACCAGCCTTCACTTCTCCCCCTTCAGCTCAGAGCCAAGGGGCCAGGGGCCAGGCACCGCTCTGGGGGAGGGAGAGGTGCAGTCCGGAAGGATGAGGCCTGGAGAGGGACCAGTGGGGAGGGAGGTGGAGAGGCTTCCTAGCCTGTCTGTCCCGGGAGACCCCACCTGGGAGAGTCAGTCCTGCCTCTCAAATTTCAGCATGCAGGGGTGACAGGGGCTGGCCAGGCTCTGACTCTCCCTCCACACTCGGTCATGTAGTCCGCAGCCCCCCACACCCCCTCACTACACACCAGAGCCCCCTCCCCCATGCCTGCCCTCAGGCTTGTCCTTCTGGAAAGCTCAGAGACATCTGCTGTGTCACGGAGGCAGGGCTATTTCCAGGCTGGAGCAGGCGGTGGGGTGAGGGCTGGGGGGGGGGGCAGTATTTGGGCAGGAGGGGTAAGGCCAAGGGAGGGGACTGGACAGGGCAAAGGGCCCCAAACTGACCTCAGCTGCTAATTCAGGAGGACCAGAGATGGCCCTGAGGGACAGTGGGGGTGGACAGACAGTCCATTATCTGGGGGTGTCTCTGAGGCAGTCGTGGGGGGTTCTAGGCTACCTGGCCGGCCCATTGGGAAGCCCACATGGAGCCCCATATGGGGCCCCTTCATGTAATTCACAGCAGAACTCTTAAGAGTTTACCCCGGGAGTGAGGGTCTTTCCCGGGACCCTGGCCTACTCAAATGACTGTAGGGCTGGGAGGACAGGGGGCGCTACTTGCCACTCAAAACCCACCCTAGACTTCTCTGCTGCCAAGCTTAGAGTACCTCCCCACCCCCATCCCGTCCCAACACACCTTCCAAATCTGGTTACACTCAAGGACTCCCTCCTTTTACAGGCCTCCCCTCCCTCCCCGGGCCAGACCGTTAGCTGCAGCCAATCCCCAGCTTCGGGATGGGCTGGGGCCGGCCACGGCTGGAGCCGGCTCCCTGGGCCAGGGCAGGAGGAGGCCAGGCAGGGGTTAAAGCTCCCGGCGCTGTTCAGTGCTCAGTGCCTTTTTAGGTGTTTGAGGCAGGGCCCTGCCTGCCCTGGCCCCGGGCCTGAGACCTGAGCTGAGCACAAGCCCGAAGTGGGCCTGGACAACATCCTGCCGCCCACCAGCTCCCCCTCGCCTCAGAGCCCGTGGATCTGGGCACTGATGGGGACCCGTCTGCAGTCCCCGCCTTCCCGTGGAGGTGCTGGGAGGCCACCTGCTTTGTTTGCCGGGGAAGGGGGGGGGGTCCCAGTCGCCCAAAGGAAGGAAAGGGATAATGAATAGAGGCAGGTCGGTGGGAGTGTATGGTGCTGGAGGGCTGGGAACGCCGCGGGTGCCCAGGGTCCTGAGAGTCCTGAACGCAGCGGCCTGAGCGGGAGGGTGAGGGAGACGGGGCAGAGGCATTTCCCTGCCAGCCGCCCTGCCCCAGGTCTCTGCTCCCCGCGCCCACCAGCTCCTGTGCCCCCTGCCCGGGGGACAGCTCCGCCCCACACACACACCTCCCCGCCGTGTCCCCCCGCCGTGCCCTCGCCGCCCGCACTGACCGATGGACACGAGCTTGATGTGCTCGCGCTCCAGGAACTCGAGGGCCACGGACACGTTCTCCAGCTTCATCTGGCGGAAGTTGGGGCGCGGGTGGAACTTGCGGTACATGCGCTTCTGGCTGAGCACCTCGAGCAGCGCGATGAGCCGCAGCCCGTCGCTGAGGTCGCGCTGCAGGTCGGTGAGGCGCTTGCCCACGCACTTGAGATGCTCGTTGCACCAGCGCGTGAACGTGTTCTGCTGGATCTTCTTCCACGGCGCGTCCTCCGCCAGGTCCTTCTCGGTGGACGGCATCTCGTCCGCCTCGTCGGCCAGGCCGAGGCCCGCGGGCTCCGAGTAGCCGCTGTTGTTCATCATGCTGGCGGCCGGGCGGGCAGGGGCTGCGGCCGGTTCGGGTGGGTCGGGCCGGGTTCGGGTGGGCCGGCGGGCTGGGGGCGCGACCGCGGGCTGGGCTGCGCGCTCTGCAACTTCTCTGGGCGCGCGGCTCGCGGGCCTCCTCGCTCGGGTCTCTCTCTCCCTCCGAGGGCGGAGCGGTGCTCGGGAAGTGCGGCGGGCCGGGCCCGGGGGTTTAAGAAGCCCGCGGCCCCCGAGCCACGTCAGAGCGCCGGCCTCCCAGGAATGCCGCCCGGCCGCGGGGGGCGGCCCCGCCTCCTCCCCTCCCCCACGGCGTCTCCCCGTCCCCTCCCCGCCCGGGGCTGCGGGCCAGGGGCCGAGAGCGCAGGCAAGGCCGCACCCCGACACCCCAAACTAAGCACCGTCCGAAATGAACTATGCTCCCGTCACACCCCGCCAGGGCTAAAGAGAGAAATGGGGAAACTGAGGCCAGTGGTTAAGGTGACACACGTAGAGAATTTTGACAGTTTTCTGGACGGGTTGGAGGCAGGGCCGTTGACAGGCGCTGGGAGGCCTGGCTCCTAGCCCAGGGTATTGTCCACCTGTGGGCTGAGAAGGGAAGTGTGTGTGCTTGTGTGGAGATGGACTGAGAGGAAGCTGGGACAGGCCAATTAGAAGACTTGGGGGGCCGGGTACCTGACCTCACTGCTCCACTTTACAGGTGGAAAGGCCTCATTTGGGGCCCAAACCCAGGGTCTCAGGGGAAGACTGAGGCTGCTGCCCCTGACTCAGTGAGCCTGTCACCAGCCCATTTAGCCTCATCCTCTCAGAATGAAGCTGAGCTCAGGAAAAAGGTACCAAGTGAGTCACAATGTGCCCCCCCCATCTGACTCAACCAGTGTGAGGAGAGGGGAGGGACAGACTGTGCCCCCTTAGTGCCAGGGAGCCCCCTGGGCAATGTGCCCACTTTGGCCACTGGGCAGATCCTCCCAGAGAGGGGGTGGGTTAGCCAGACACAAACAAGGAGAGCCCTGCCCAGAGCAGCCTAGAGGGAACAGTGACTAGGGCTGGTCGGCCCAGAGAACCCCAGGGAGCCAACCAGGGTAAGCCAAGGGCAGATAGAGGCCTGGGGAGTGGCGATGGCAGGGAAACTGAGGCACATGAACAGACGAGCTGGCCTGGAATGAGAAGAAAGAGCTATAGAACATATTTACATGAAGAAAAGTTATATCCTGCAATTCTGTAGCGTACATGTATTCCGTGTCTCCTGGCCTCCCTTTTAGGTCATCTTTCCTATCCTTCCAGACCCAGTAAGTTTTGAGTAGCGTATCAATGAGAGGATGTGCAAGAAGTAGGCAAACTCTCACATCGCCAATAGCAAGCTGAGCTGGGTAGTAGGCCATGTCTGAGCTGGAGCAGTTTCTTCAAGCCAGGTAGCTCCCAATTCAAGGCATGTGATGACAATGGAGAGGATTTTGGAAGGTTCTGGGACCTCATAGGTGAATCTTTCTACCCTTTTCCTCTCCTCCCCCAGGCCTAGCAAAAAGGAAGGGGACTGTGGGCATCTTTGGGGTCTCTATCCCCAAGGGCAGAATGAGGTCAGTCCGGCTTATGGAGCTGAGAAAGAAGTTCAAGGGCTTTATGGGGGACAGTATGTATGATTGAAAGTGTCCGTGAGTGATTTCTTGTCCTCCTCATTTAATGAGATTGCCTCCTCATTTAATGAAAGGGAGAAGTAGAGAAGGGACCAGAAACAGAAAAGGGCCCTGCTGTACGTGGCTGGGGGGTGGGGAGCTCTGGGGGCCCTGATAGTGACAGGAGAGGTATAAATAGCTTAGGCCTTGTGGCTCATGTTCTGTCGGCTGCCTGTGACGAGGTGCTCAGGAATTCCACTCTCCTGCTGGCTAACCCTCTCCGCGTCTCCAGAACTCTCATTTCCCCCAAGCCACCTTCGTCCCATGGCCAAAACCACCCATCAGGCACCGGTGTTCCACATCTACTTGACAAGCTAAGCTCTCCTGTGGAGAGATGCCCAGCTCCTCAGGGGGCAGAGCTGGGTTTCTCCAGAGAACTGTGTGCATGTGTAAAAGGGGGGACTTCTGACATCCAAACCTGAGGAGCCAGGAGCTCTGAAGGCCTCATGGAGAAACTGAGGTACAGATCTGAGAAAGGCTAGATTCCTCTCTCTGAGCTGTTGGGGAGGAAGAAAGGGGTAAGAAAGGGCTGCCTGAAGCTGACAGCTCCTTTTCAAGCCCTAAGGGCTCATATTCCTGTTGTTTGAATATTCCCTGAGGTCCCCTGTCAACTGGGGGCCTCCGTGGAGATGAGGAAAGTTCAGAGAGAAGCAAGTGAGTAGAGAGAGAATTCCCACATATAATCTCCCATTACTCTTCCCGCTCTGACTCATTATCTTACTCCAGGAGAGACCAGTGTGCCTTCCCAGGGGACTGAGTGGATGGTGGCAGAGGAGGGTACAGAGTGCCAAGGGATTGTTCCTGTCACCCACTCTCACTCCACTCCCCCGAAACCTGAGCCTCATTGCTGTCCAGGATAAATCGGGGCCTGACTCAGTCCTTAGCCAGCCAGTCACAGTCAGCCTGACCCAGGCACAGGCTGGTGACTCAGACCTCAATATAGCCCGTGAGCCCAGGCCCCAGGCCCAGCCATGTGGGCCTGAACAGACAGTGCACAATGCTAGTTCTGGGGCCTGCCAAGTGAGGCCACCTCCCTGAGGAGGACCAACGGTGTTGTTCCTCCCCCAGCCAGCAGGGGCACTCAGAGGGACTTACAGGGGGTTTCGTCAGCTAAGAATTTGGGGCTGCGCTGGCTGCCACAGTCCTTTTATAACACCCTGACTCACTACCTGCTGACCTGCCTCAGGAGACCAGGTTGCCCAGGCTTTTCACCTGTCCTGCCTCTCCTATCAAGGGGCATTGCTCGTCAGCCACAACATTGGCCATATTTAACTTGGGCTGAGTAGAATCTGAGTAAGCGGCTCCAATGTGCCATGTTGGAAAATTCTGCTTTTTTGGAACCAGGGGCTGTCCAAGCTCACAGCCAGCACTTTGACCAATCAATGACACTGACTGTGGCCCTGGGCCTGGTACCAGGGACAGTGTGGCAGAGTAGAAGGATCCACAGGCTGAATTCCAGCCTCTCCACTTCTGGCTCTGTAGCCTGGGGCAGGTAGTGTAATGTGTCTGGGACTCAGTTTTCTCATCTATAAAATGGAGTTAATAATGTTCTTATAGGGATTTCTTTTTTTTTTTTTAATGTGTGAAGATAGAAGGAGATACCATGTAAAATGATTAGCACAGTGCCCGGCATATAGTAAGTGCTCCAAAACAGTCATTTGCTTCCCCTGCTGGTATCTTGGGGACCAAGTGGGTCCTGGTGAATTCTTCCCTTACAGCTCTGTCTCTACAGCCCCTGTAGAGACCACTGTCGGAATCTCCACACTGCTCACCTCTTCCCTTCCCTAGTGAATCTGTGTACTAACCCTCCACCTGCCAGAGTCAGAGCCAGCAGCACAACTGATCTCTAGAACCGTGCACTGGCCTCAGGAACAGCTGGTCCTTGGCAGGAGCGGCAGGCAGGGTGCTCTTCCATGTGCAACTGAAGCGGGGAGGGGAGCCAGGGAAACAGAGGGGGCTGGTCTTGAGGGAGAGAGAAGAAAGGAAGCATTATGCAGGGACAGCAGAGGTGAGAAACTGGGGCTCCTGAAGGGGTCTGGAGTCCTTGGTTCCATCTGTACCTGTAGGCCTGGCTACATGCCTGCCTGTGGCTTCTAAGAGGCACCCCTGTCGACTTAAAATCAATCCCGCCCCTTTTTTCTTAAACCGGCTCAAGGGAATGTTCCACATTCAACACAATGTGTATCAACAAGACCAGAAGGCATGAAGTTCAAGCCAAGTGAAGAGTATGAGGTTCTAAAATGAGCAGAGAGGGGCTTATGCTCACATAAAGGCAAGTGTTCCACAAAGAAGAGGTCTATTCTAAGGAAAAACATGTAGGGAAAGGCAGGGCCACATTCCTGCCGACACTCCGTGCTATGGATTGGATTGTGTCCCCCTAAACTATGTGTTGGAATCTTAACTCAGATACCTATGGATACAATTCCTTTTGGGAATAGGGTTTTCTTTGTTACGTTAATGAGGCCATATCAGAGTAGAATGTGTCTTAAACCTAATGACTTTTGAGATATAAAAAGAGCAGATTAGACACAGAGAGAAGCTAGCACAAATAGCGGAAAGATAGTAGATGCCACCTGGAGATGGCCAAGGAACCAAAGAGCACTGGGGCTAGAGAAGCTGAGACAAGGATTTTCCTCCAAAGTGGACAGAGAGAGGCCCTTACCCTAGAGCTGGTGCCCTGAATTTGGACTTATAGCTTCCTAACCCATGAGGAAATAAATTTTTGTCCTTTTAAACCACCCACTTGTGGTATTTCTGTTACAGCAGCACTGGACAACTAAAACAGAATTTGGTATTGGTAAGTGGGAGTACTGCTTCAGTAAATACCTAAAATGTGGAAATGGTTTTGCAATTGGGTAATGGACAGAATCTGGAGAAATTCGGAGCCTCATAGGAAGAGCCTAGATTGCCTTGACGAGACTGTTGGTAGAATTATGGACACTACGGGTAATTCTGATGAGGGCTCAGAAGAAATGAGGAATCCTCTAGAGAAAGCTTCAATCACTATGAACAAAATGTTGCTAGAAATGTGGATGTTAAATGTACTTCTGGTGAAACCTTAAAAGGAAATGATGAACAGGTTATTGGACAATGGAGGAAGGATGGTGCTTTTCTTTTTTTAGGGTGATGCTTTTATAAGGTGGCAAGGAACTTGACTGAATTATGTTCAGTGGAAGGTAGAACTTGTAAGTAATGAACTTGGATATTTGGCTGAGGAGATTTCTAAGCAAGATCTTAAAGGGGCAGCCTGGTTTCTCTTTGCCGCTTAAAGTAAAATGTGGGAGGAAAGAGATGAACTTAAAAATGAACTGTACAAAATGAAACCAGAACTTAAAAAAATAAAGTTCTGGAAAATTCTGTTGTACAGACTAAGGACACGTGTCCTGGAACTTTCACCAAGGGTCTGGCTAAACAGTCTTTTGTTAAAGAGATTAAGCCTGCAGCTGATGGGTCTAATAAACCACCGCAGCAGAAATCTTGTCCGATTAGACTAGAAGGGACAGATAGTACAACGTGAAGGAAAGCTGCAATCCTGGAATCCTACAGGCAGAAAATGGGCCAGTGAAGCCGCTTGGCTGCGAACATCTGTTGTCCTCCAAGAAAAGGAAGGCATCATCCTAGGAACAATTCAGAGATCAGCAGGACTGTTGAGGAACTATGGCGGGCAGGGCTGCCTCTGTTTCAAAGGGTGGAAAAACCGCCTCCTAGGTTTCAAAGTCTCATAGGCTCATAGCGACCCTATAGGACAGAGTAGAACTGCCTCATAGAGTTTCCAAGGAGTGCCTGGAATCAAGAGGTGGAACTGCTGACCTCTTGGTTAGCAGCCATAGCACTTAACCACTACGCCACCAGGATCGCCATGAGTCGGGATCAACTCGTTGGCAATGGGTTTGGTTTAGGTTTCAAAGAGTTAGATCTCCACCATCTCGATTCTGGAGCGTGGTGCTGCCATTCAGGTGGACCAAGAGGATGGGGCCTTTGCCCAGAGTTGAGGGTGAGGGGCTGCAATGTCCAAGGGCCAGGAGAACAGAGCCACCCAGGGCCAAGGGGTTGGGGTCACCACGCAGGTGGATCAGGAAAATGAGGTTACCCAAAGTCGAGGGAGCTGGGTTGCCATCCCAGTGGGCCTGGAAGGAGAGACTGAAGCCTAGGGCCAAGGGGCCTCCACCCAGAATCCAGAGAGGGAGGCCAACATCCAGAGTCTGAGGGTGGGGCTGTTCCCCAGATGGTCCTGGAGAACAGAGGATTATTTTCAAGCCTTGAAAGCTAATGAAATTTGCTCTGCCAGGTTTTGGACTTGTTTGGTTCTTTGACACTTCCTTCCCTCCAATTTCTCCCATTTGGGTTGGAAATGTCTACCTTGTACCTAATTCCGCCATTGTACTTTGGGAGCAGATAACTTGTATTCGAGGCCCACTGATGGAAAGGAATTTTGCCCAAGGATGGAACAGGCCCAGAGTCTCACCTATACGTACTTGATTTAGATTTAGATGATTTACGAGGTAAGATTTGGGACTTAGAGTTGTGCTAGAATGGAATAAGACTTTTGTGATGATCTTGTAGTGAATGAGTTTTGCATGTGGGAAAGGCATGAATTTTGGGGGGCCGAAGAGTGGAATGTTACGGATTGAATTGTGTGACCCCAAGATGTGTTGTAAATCCTAACCCATATACCTGTGGATGTAACCCCATTTGGGAATAGGGTTTTCTTGGTTATATTAATGAGGCCGTATCAGTGTAGGAATAGATGTCACATAGAGATTGCCAAGGAACTGAAGAACTCTGGGGCTGGAGAAGCTGAAACAGGGGTTTTCCCTCAGAGCGAAGAAAGAGAGCCCCTAGAGCCAGTGTCCTGAATTTGGGCTTCTAGCCTCCTAAACCATGAGAAAATAAATTTCTTTAAAACCACTCACTTGTGGTATTTCTGTTACAGCAACACTAGATAACTAAGAAGCTCAGCCTCTAGGTTTGGTCCTGGGAAGGGGCCATCTGCCTACCAGATCCTGACCTCCATCTTGGCTTCTAATTCCAAGTTTAAATCTGATTCTCAGCTACAGATGATCATCCAGTCCTTTTCACTGGGTGTGTTTTCCAGCCAACTGGTGGCTAAAATGGGTAAACGGTAGCATCTTACTACACTCAACACGTGGCCACGGGTACCTGGTGGGTTGTGAAGGAAGTTCTTTAATTAGTTTACCACTGAGAACACAGAATCTAATGTCATTGACTCAAACAATGCTTCTCAAACTTTATTGTGTATGCTAATCACCTGGGGACCTTGCCAAAATGGAGATTCTGTTTCAGTACGTCTGAGTAGGGTCTGAGATTCTGCCTTTCTAACAAGCTCTCAGGTGATGCTGAGGCTGCTGGTCCATGGACCACACTTTGAGTAGCCAGGGACTAAAACCCAGTGCCAGACCACCCTAAATAGGGTCTTTAAAGAGCAGTCATTTTGAGGGGGAGCAAAAGGGACAGGTAGCACTGCCCTCAGTTTTCCTATTGCAGCCATGTTTATAGGGTGAGGACTCTGGAGCTGGTTACAATTTCAGCGCTGGCCCCAGGCCTTCCAGGATGGACTCCAATTCAGCCTATCACTCCTCCAAGCAGCACACAATTTTAAAATCTCCTAATTCTAAATGTCCTTGCTACGCCCCCCTGGAAAGGGCTGGAGAAGTAATGAATTCATGCAGTCCTTGGCAGTGCCCACTACAGTACACACTCTGGAAGCACATGCTGCTTCAGTTATCTGGTTGAATGAAGCAAATTCCTTTGGCATTAGGCGTAAAGGAGACAGAGAGAGGGCTCCCAAGGAAATGAGTAGTCATGGGGGCCACTGTGTCCACTGAGGCTTACAGATACACTTGAGGTCTTTCATATGGAAACATTCATGAAACCACAAAAGGGGCCCACAGGGATAAAGGTAAACAAGGGCACTCATAAATTATTCTGTTTGTCTCCACTTAGATCCATTCAATCCTCTGCTGGCTCTGAGCTCCAGGAGGCTGACCTCCAGAGATTTCATAACCTGGGCACCTTTGCTCTCTGGCTCCCAGCTGGGCTCAGTCAGTGGGTGGCACCCGTAGGAAACTGGCAGGTGGAGAGGGAGGATGGGGAATAAATAACTCCCTACTCATGAGGGCTCTGGCAGAGGCTGCATTCCTCTATGGCCACCATTCCTGTCTGGGGCCCCTTTTCAGGGCTGTAGCTTCTGGTTCCCTTTAGGCCTGTGTTGGTAACACCACCCCACTGTTGCCGGTGCCTGGGCACTTCACTATTCCCTGTTGGTTCTCTTAACCCTGCTCTCTGTACATTGTCCCTTCATTAAACGCTCTTCAGTGAAACCGTTTGTGTCACCTGTTTACTGTCAGGACCCTGAACAACTGATTCATCTCTGAGTGCAACTCTTGAAAAAAGTCCCAAGGACTAAGCCACAAAGGCTCCCAAACAGATCTTCTTAGGACATCTTTCTCACAGCAGCCATAGATGTGGGCACCTCTAGGGGAGGTCATTTGGCCCCCTCACACAAAGTACCCAGTTCATTCCATTTCTTCATGCTCAGATATGTTCCTTGAGATAGGGTCAATACGGACCAATCTATCTCCAATTCAGCTGGCAGCCAGACTCGTTTCTGAGGTCATTTGTAGTGAGAAATCCTATATAGGAAACCAGATTCTTATGTGAGGTACTTGGTTAAGGGGAATCACTCTGTTTTTGTTGCGCTATAAGGCACTGAGCAAATAAAAAGCCACAAAGTCTCATGTAATTAGGTTGATATTTAATTACAAGGAACCCAGGTTCTTATACAAGGCAGGAGATGGGAGCCAGCAGCTCTCCACAAGCCTTTCCGGCCTGGGTGACCGAGGCTAAGGAAATGGGAATATGTAGGACATATGGGTGGGGTGGGGCTCTGGCACAACGTCCTGCATGAAGCTGAGGGTGGTGGCCACGTAGGATCTGCCCCCTTGGCTGGCCCAGATCTGCCATCACTCCATGAGGCTGAACTCTGTCTCCTGCGGTCGCATGTTGGGTAACAAATACAGAGCCATGGCTGCAATAGCCAAGAACACCACAGGCTTCCACATCCCAAACATGTTCTGCGGGGACCAGAAGAAAACTGTGAGTGCCCAGCCTTCTGAACCCTTCCCAAAGTCAGAAATCACCTGCTGGAGAGCGACACCTCAGGAACGCCATGGATCAGTCTCTTTTACCTCCTGGGTAGTTGCTGGAGATGATGTGGTCTCTTAGTCCTGACACCCTACATACCTGGAACACTATATATATCATTTTAGGTGGCTGCCTTTATGGATGCCTCAGTTGCTCCCTACTGGATGAGGAGAATACCAGTTCCTATGCCTGGAGGCAAGCTCAGGAGCCAGACCCCAAAGCTTCTCCAAATGGTTGCCGTGATAAAGGGTTGGATGCCATGGCAAAAAAAGATGGCAAATTTGGGCCTTTGGGAACAGCAGCAGCATTGGTTTTATGGAGAAGAAATGAACTCAGCATCAATAGCATGGTGGAGGGAGAGGGATAAGACTCAGGGGAAAGGGAAGAAAGTCTACCATGGAGTTCAGGTAAATATGAGGTCCTTAAGCAGTCAAACCTTTTGCAAAAGCAGCAAAGAATGATATTAGTTCAAGGAAACCTGTTACCGGCCCTGGGAAGGAACATGGCTGAGTCATTAAAACATCCCCCAGTCACCAGGTGTGTTGACTGACTTCTTGGACCTCATGCTAGGGAGAATGCTGAGACTTCCAGACACTGCTGATGACCAGAGAATCCTGCTGATTCCTGGGACAACAAATGACACCACCAGAAGATACCTAAGGAGCATCCTTTAGGGAATATGAAATTTTGAACAAGAAAAAACATACTTAGAGAAATGGTTCCTATTATTATTTGACTGTATTATCTGAAAAACAAAATTTGGATTTTGAGCCATAAGCTAAGGCTTAAGGTAGCACAAGGATGGTTTAGGTAATGATGGGGTATATCCCATTAATGCTAAGAACACATTTGCTCAGAGAATAACTGATCTAAAAAGTGGGTTTTAAGCCAGCTACAAAGAACAAACAAAATCTCGGAAATTTGTGGTCACAGTTACTAAGAACGGAAGATATGAAATGGAAAGCAAAACAATGTTGCTGGTGGACAGGGTAATTTGTGTGAGAAAAATAACCGAAAAGAGAGCTAGTAATGATATTTACATGCTCAGATGTTTATACCCTAATGTGCACTGATAGAAATGCCAATCTGTTGTCCTTACTGGAGGAAAGAGCTGAAATCCATAAATGTTTGAGTGGGTGTACTTAAACATTGGGCAGAGACAAGATTCTAGACTGGATAAGTCAAGGGATGGCTTGGGTGTTTCAAGAGGTAAGTCAGTCATGTCAGGCTTTCCTTGTAGACTGGGTTACTAAATTGGTAAATCAAGAAAATAATGTTTTTGAACATAGTCAAGGTATCTGACAAGATTTTCATGATATCCTTGCAGATACTATGACGAAATAAGGGTAACCATTTGTTAATGACCAATGAACTGACTAAAAGGAACCTGGAGAGCCGACACTCCAGAGGCCCACCACAGGGCTCAGTCCTCACCTGCAACTTGGTGAAGATATGGAAGGTGGGCTTGTCACCCCTGAGGATGATATGAAGCTGGCCGGGAAAGTAAATTTGTTGAGTCACAGGGTCAAGATAAAAAAAAAAAAACTTCACAGGTGAAACCAATGGACTGTATCTACTGAGACTTAATAGGAATTAATGGAAATTTCTGCCTGTGGATCAAAAAAATCAACTGCAGGTACAAATGGGAAGAGGATGCTTAGTATACGCAATGTGCAAATGGGGTTTTATAAAGAAGACATACGGTAAGTTAACAATGTGATATTAGTTACCAAGTAGCTAGTGTAATCTGAGCTACATAGATGGAAATATGGTGTCTTCCTAATTACTTGGTCCTAACCAAGAAAAATTACTCAAAATGAGGAAGGGTAATAAGGGGAGACAGGATTGGAATTTTGTCCTTATAGTCCCATTCATGATTTCCCGGCTGTATTACTTGACCTCTCTATGCCTTCGTTTCCTCCTATGTAAAATGATAATAATGATAGCTACGTCATAGGGCTGATGCAAGAATTCAGTGAGTTAATATATGTAAAATGCTTCGAACAGTGCCTGGCACACAGTATGCATTACGTAACTGTATGCTACTTTGACTACTTATGTGGTACTTTCACATACACTAGCTCATCTGATCCTCAAAAAAGCCCTGTGAGGAAGGCAGAGGTTTTATCATTTAGTTTACATTTGAGGAAGCTAAAGTTCAGATTACGCATCTTGTTCACTGTGACAAAGCCTGTAAGCAGAGACAGAACTCAATCAATTTCTTCTGACCACTTGTCAGCCACACTTTGTACCATACTCTGCTGCCTCAGTTCCTGGTGGGGAAGTATAGATCAAGGCTTAGCCAGAGCTCTGGGCCTAATGGGCTCCCACAGGGGGCCTGTATCTAGGGGTTCCCTCCTCTCATGCCAACTGGGCCTGGCTGAGCTCGAGTTGGTGAGAGGTTATGGCTGGGTGCATCGGGTCCCATCACACAGGGATTGAGCAACCTGGGAGTGCACTGGGGGTGGGGGGCAGGCATAGAGGAACCCCTGTCACTTAAGAAGTAATGACTGTCCATGGGGAGTGACTGGGATGCCTAACAAAAAGAAGAAGGGAGAAGGGTTGGAGGACAGAAAAAAGGGAAACAAGGCGAGAGAGAAAGAATTGGTGAGAAGTGCCCCCAACACAAGATGCACTTGCCAACTCTGAGCCCATGCGTTCAGATGACTCTACTTTTACAGGATGTAAGAAGAGGGGGAGGTGGCAGTGAGAGCATGAGAAAAGAGCCAAAATGAGCCAAGAGAGAAGAGTTTACAGTTTCCAGAAGGCAGGTAGAACCCTGGAGTTCTACCTCAGGCAACAAGGCCACATTTGCCTCCTGAATTCAGCCTCCTGTTGACAGACCAGATTCCATGGACGGAGACCAACTGGAAGGTGCCCAGAACATCCATCAGTCTTGATTCCCCGAGAACACTTACATCTCTGGTTAGTGAGAACTTTTCACCAATACCACATTCTCCCCAGAAAACTGAGCCTGGGAAGCCGATTACAATGGAATCTGGCCCCCAAAATAGATAAACAGGGAATTATAAAATATTTCCATTCTTGTTTTGATTTCTCTGAAGACCTGAAGTCCCAAACCTGGGAACATTTCAGTAGAAAATGCATAGTATGGGAGAGGTTTCAGTTCTATTTTCATCAAGGTTTGAAGGATGAACTGAGGCCGCCCTCATACAGATGACCCTGGAAGTCTCCAGCTTTCCAGGCCTCTTCCTCCACACTTGATATACCCAGCGAGAGAGGGTGAGTCCTTATTTTGCCATCCTAGGTAACAACAGTAGTGAGAGCCTGGCTCTGGCCAAACAGAGCCCAGGCCAAACACAGCCCAGGCCAAACAGAGCCCAGGCCAGCCTTGCAGACAAACATCAGCTCATCAGAAATGAGGGAGCTTTGAAAGCAGTAACAGTGCTGGGCTCATCGATCTTTCCCAGCTCAGGACAGAAACTCAAACCATGTCTCTGGTAAGCATCCCAACTCCCTATGTGTTATGCAGATGGGCAGAGATTTTATGGGCTTTGCAGGCGCCCAAGGAAAAGCTAGGACTAAAACTGAGAGGCCTGAGCTACCCCTGCTGTAAAATGGCAAAAGCAAGAAGCCGCTGAGAGAAAAGGGAAAGGGGAGAGGCCAGGGCAACCTGTACCCTCCCTCTGTCCCTCAGAAGGAGAGGAAGCAATACCAGTACCTGTGTTAGGACGACGTCTCAGCCCACCAGCACCAGAGCAAAGCCGATATGACCACCAGGCCTACGAGAGGCAAAGAGAAAATGGGGGGGTCGGGGGCAGGGGACGGCTGCAACATACCAAACGAGAAAGAAGCACAAGGAGAGACCAGGAGATGAGTGGTGGTAAAAGACATAAACACATGAATCCAACAGATAATGAAGATGATAAAACAAAGGGGAAAAAGAAAGGAATCAAGAGGTTAAAAGCAGGTAAGCTAGAGCAGCAGTCTTTTCCTCTGCTACCTGGGGCCTTGGTTCTTCCCACTGGGAGCCTGCAGAAGATGCAAAACCGATGGTTTAAGCAGCGGTGTAGGTCCAAGCCAGGCAGGGAGGCCAGCTTCCTGGCTCATCACATGTCTCCTATCTTGTCAAGCAGGGGGTATCTGTACCTAGACTTTTTTTTTTTTTGTACCTAGACTTTTCTTGCAGGTCAATGACTCTAGACAAGTGAAGCTCCAGAGGAAAGCTGGGTTCTTGCAGAAGAGCAGGGCATGTATTTTTCCTGGATCACTCTAGAGAGAGCCAGTCTTCAGCCGAGCCACCTTTCCCTTTGTTAAGCCCCTGGTTCTGATCTGCTTTCCTTCAAACCTCTGAGTATTTTTGGGCTTTGGTGCCTACAATCCCCTGGGAGCCTAATGCTGGAATGGTGAGAAAAAATGCACTACCACAAGCTAACCAGGGAGAAAGACTGGTTCTCGGACTGCACAATCTCCAGAGGAAAAATGGGAGCTGCAGGTGCTAACACACATCAGTGGAGCTGCCTGCAAAAGAGGCAGGACCCAGGAACCAGAGGCTAAGGGACACATGGATGGAATTTACTTTGAAGTAGAAATCAGGTCTGGCGTTTAGAAATGTGGCACCTGAGGGGTAAATCTATGAGGCGCTGAACCAGCACATGGTGAAATATGATGAGTTCAAAGAAACACAATGGTCCCTTGCCACAAGGTTAACAAGGACTGGATGCTGGACCCTCAGCCAGTGCTAAAGACTGGGTTGCTGGAAAACTCCAGATATCCTTAGGGGCCACTGGGTCATCCTACCATGAGGGATTTATTTTCCTTTCCCTGTGTTTAGAGGGACAGAAAACACTTTTCCTGTAACCTGAGGACTTATTTGAGAAGTAATCAAACTCATCATGGAGTCGGAGACCTCAGTGACTTCAGCCAGGGCAGAAATCGAGCTGGTACATGCCTGTACAGATGTGCCAGTTGTTAAAACACTTCTGTACAGTTGGCAAATTACCCCTACCATCCGGGCACATTACCCAGGAACCATCCCCCCAACGCTGCAAAGATCCAGCAACTAAAGAGTTAGGGCTATGGACTGGTCAATGCCCGTGTGTAGACTGTGAAATAGTCTCTCATAGCGATGACCACCCCCCGCCCCAGGTCTCCCTCATGCCCAGTGAGCTATACAACTCTACAAGGAAGAAATTTACCTCCCTCCACACACCCCAAAAAACATGACGACAAAAAAGTTTAGACCTAACAGGGCACCATAGGAAAGCAGGGCTGAGTGACTTTGCCCAGGGTGACAGACATGACCTGAAAGCCTCACACCATCCATGTCCTTAGTACAGAGTTGAGGAGAGGGGTGAGGAAACTCTCCTGACATAAGCGAGGTAGCCAGGGCTACCATGTACATGAAAGGAGATAGGACTCCGAAGACCCTACTTTGGAAAAGGTGTCTTTACGAGAAGGTTCCACAGCAAATTGATCTAGGCCTGCCACGAGAGACTGCTCTCTCCGGCCCCCTCTCCATTTCCACTATCCCTGTGTGCACATGCCAGGGCTCACTGCCCTCTACTCCTGCAGAAGTACATCCATGAACACTGGGACACCAGCGCCCCAGAGCCCATTTCCCACTTGATCCAGCCTTTGGCTACAGTTACCTTTTTGCTCTCAGAAAGTTTGAGGGGGTTTTCCTCTGAAGTTTCAGGGCAAGGGTCGCCATTGTCCTCGTCTTCCTTACTCTCCAGGTCTTGGAACACTTCATATTCTTCCAGATCTTCTACTGAGTCAACTTCTGTAATATCTGAGAGCTCAGAAGGTGGTTCATCCCAGGACTCTTGCCTTGTTTCCTCTTCCTTTTCCTCCTTACATTCATCTTCCTTTCCTTCCTCCTCCTCTTTCTTTTCCTGCTGTCTTGCCTGCTCTTCCAACTCCCTCTGGCTGGCCTTGTAGTACAGCACCACCTCCAGACTCTGTGGGGTGGAGGCGGGGGAGGGTGGGGATGCTGTTACCTACGAAAATTCCTACCCTCATTTCAAAGCAGTACTATGTCAAGAAAACTCCAGTCCCCAGCCTGTCTTAATGCAAGGGTAGAGCACTAGATTCTGGGACCCCGAGTCAATCTCCCTGAGTATAGAGTAGAGGGCAGTCACCCCTAGGCTCTCCGGACCAACACCTCTATTTGGTCATTAACCATATCAAACAGCTACCAGAGCTAAAGATTCTGCATCTCAACTGTTGCTTCCCATCCCTTGGATGGCAACTCTCATTTTACCCACTCCTGTTTTACTTATTAGTATACAACGGCCTTGAATAAATTCCTTGTTCTTCATATATTTGGTCCTTCTACTGGGCACGTAACCCAGGAAGAACAGGGACCCCAGAAAAGGTGACTGGACGAATGGAAACAGTTGCTGGGCCTGGGGCTGTGGTGTTTGGGGCTATGCTGCCAGTTTTCTGTATTCCATTCTCTCTGTGGTTCCACAGGAAAGGGAACACCACATATCTGCTCAGGTGGACTCCTCTAAATGCTTTAGAAACCCCAGAGGCTAGGCTTTTCTACAAATATCTCACCTGGGAGAACCCGTCTGTATGGAGAGAGATGATATTTCTTCCCAGAACCTCCTCCACCTTGCTGCTTATCTGGCTATTAAGGTTATACTCACTTTTTTTCTGGTCTCAAGGCTGCCCTCACACTTTTCCAGACCTGGCTTTTTATTTTTAACCCCGTTGGCATTCTTGTTCATATTCTTATTGCCATGCTTTCCCTTGGCATCTCTGGAAGCTGAGGACCTCTTCTCCTTGAGCTGTCGAAGCTCTTCCTGACAGCACTGCAGCTGCCCCTCCAACTGCTCCTGAATGGCCAAGAGCCGCCCCTGCTCATCCATGCTAGCCTGGTATTGCAGCTGCAGGTCCCGCAGCTTGGTCTGTAGCTCTCTGATCTGTAGATGGTGGACGGCTGGTTACCCAGAGCCAGGCCAACCCTGTCGGCCTGGGCCCTGCCTGGTGTCACTGCCTCGGACACCTCCCTGCTACAGCCCATGGAAAGTAGACAACAGAGAGAATAGTAACACGTGGAAAATAAGCCTCCGAAACAGTTTTACAAATAGCTTTTCCCTAACCTGAGGCACCTGATGATTTATATCTAACTAACAAAAAGTGACAGGTTTTTTACTTTTCTAGGGAATAAAAAAAAAAAAAGGGGGGGGGAATAGCTACAGGGAATACCACTTGTGAATCTAAGGGTCTTATTATACATATCGTTCTTGGTTACAGGAACTCCTCCTTGGCCCAAGCGATTCTCTGGCAGGTACAGTTACCTAAGGAACGGTGGTATACACTCCTAAGAGTGCTGGAGATCACACCACCTGGCCCCTGCACCCCTCCCTGAGACAGAGGCAGTTACAACCCTGCTCCCCAATCTCTGGTTCTATCTATCTTGACTGACGGCAGCACACCGTGATTTCGGCAGATGCCCGATATTAGTTAATCTACACCCATGTGTTTACTGCACTGTGAGTCTCTCCCACGGGCTACACAGTGAGCCCCACTGAACCAGGAACAACAACTGGCCAGAGACTATGCCCTCTCCCCCATTCCTAGTATAGGCAGAGCACTCTTCTTGCCATTATGCGAGATCCAAAGGAAGAAGACATAGCCTGTTCTTGAGGTGCTTAGAGTCGAGTTGGGGAGACAAGACAACTGCAACATAACTGAAGAAAATTGGCAGGTAAAAAAACCCAGAAGTATAGAAGTGCTGTGGGACACAGAGTAAAAGAGTGAACAGAAGTGTCAAAGGGAAGAGGAGAAAAACTATCCCCAGAGAAAGGTTTTGATGCCCAGTCTCAGCAGAGTGGGCGCCCTGATTGACAGGGTTCCGCAATGCAGCCAACTGCCTGGCCTCCCGGGATTCAGTCCCTTTGGTCAGGAGGAGGGTCCCAGGTAGGCCTGGCAGGCAATATGCTCCTGTCCTCTTTCTCCTTTATGAATGGCTAAGACCTCCTTTGGCTCTAGGGATTCCTAGAAGAAACCTTGCTGCTCTGATAGCAGTTACCTCATTCTTGTCATTTTGGGGTGTAGGCGGCTTCTCAAGGCATTCCACGCACTCCTTCAATTCCTTCTCGCAGGTATCCAGCTCTGCCTTCAGCTCCTTCTGCTTCTCCAGCAACTTTTTCATCTCCTCCTGCAGGGTGCTGTGCTCCTCCTGGCTGACCTGGTATATGGCCTGTACTGCCTGCAGCTTGATCAATACCTGGGCAGCCATCTCCTCAAAGTGCTGTGGAGGGTGGGGGGTTAATGACAGCACTGGAGGAGTACCTGCCTGCTGCCCCCCTCTCATTGCTAGGCCCTTCCTAGCAGACAAAATGGCCACAAAGATCTGAAGCTGCCCAGGAGGAGTATCGTCATTTCTTCCCATAAGAAGAACCATGACTGCACTGACTGAGAAGTCCTGAATCTTAGGCCTCCATCCAGATGGGAGCACCTCCACGTTAGGGGGGCTGAGAAGGCAGGACCTGCCATGGGGCTGGTGCCTCACTCATTTCCAATGAGTTACCCAGGTCAGCTTCTGACCCCATCCCCTACCTACTCCTTGGGCCCTTCCCCTGGTGGCATCTCTTAAAAAGACGAGAGCCCTTCTTTGCCTGCCTGACCCGTCACCTGGCTACTGTTACCTCTAGATCTTCTGGCTCAGCAGTGTCGTTGTCAATGTCACTGCTATTGGTGCTGCCATAACTCTTCTTGTAGGTGACACTGCCGCTGCTGCTGGTGTGGTGACTCTTGATAGAGATCTCGCTGCTGTTGGTGTTACTCTCATAGCTCTTGAGAAAGCTCTCGTTGCTGGTCAAGGTGCTACTGTAACTCTTCTGATAGCTCTCGGTGTCTTCCGTGGTGCTATCATAACTCCTGTGACAGTTCTCAATGATGGCAAGCATGCTGTCATTGCTCTTCTTGTGGGACTCAAGGCTCATTTTGACGGTAGGGGACTGGACTTGGAGAAGCTGGATTTCTTCCAGGCAGAGCTGCAAGTCTGCCTGCAGCCGCCTGTGCTCCTCCAAGAGCCGCCCTTGCTCTTGCTGCAGCAGCTCCTGCTCGGCCTCACCGGCCTGGTACAGCGTCTGCAGGCCCTGCAGCTTGTCGATGAGCTCCTTGGACTGCCAGGGGAGGGGCGGGAGACATCACCGTTACTCTCAGCCACTGCAGTCCTAGCTGCACCCCTTCTGGGGCAGATGTCTGCGAGCACATTCTAGAACCCCACACCTATACTTCAGCTTCACTGCAGCCTGTGTCTTCGACTCAGCCTGCAGGTAACTGGCAGGTGTGTTGGTTTCTTGTGCATTTGGGAAAATCTCCCCAGGGCAGAGGCTCCATGATTTCTGGGCTCCCATTGCTGCGCTCTGGCACGTTCCTCTCTCCTTGAGCAGTGCCGAGTGGTCTCAAAAACACCCTGGTTCCCTAGCCTACCCTCTTCTCAGTCAGGTGTGCCCGTTATCCTGACCTTTAGCTCAGTCTCCTCTCCCCTAAAATCAGCCCTGGCCTTGAATGGGCACATACAAAGAATTCCTTCCTCAGAGGATGCAGACTTGGAATCCAGGTCTTACTACTCATCCCTGTAGCCCCTGCCCCAATTCTGAATCTGGCCTCCAGGCACTCTCCCAGGCCCTCTGGGCCTGCCTTCTTGGCTGCTGATGCCCAGGATGAGACCTGATCAGTTAAGGAAATACTTCATACCTGGTTCTCGGCCTCTGTGTTACCCAGGCTTTCAGCCTGGATATCTGATGCCCCTGGAATATGACCAAGTCTCACAGTTTGGACTTCTGCAATTCCCTGGTTCTCCCCGTCCAGGCTAATATCAGGAAGGACCAGGTTCAGCCTCAGCTTAAACTGTTTACCTGCTCTTCCTTGCCCACACTGAGACCTCAGACCAGATTCACCCCCATCCCTGAAAAGAGGTGCATGGAAATCTCTGTCCATGTGACTTCATAGTTCTGACCCCTTGCTGGTGTTTGAGACACACCAATACCCTGTCTAACCCCGCTGACCTGACTCCAGTATTGCCACCAAAGTTCCAGTGAAGATAGTTTGGTCAGTTATAAGACCCCCATATGCTAGGACTTCTTCCCTTGGAGATGAATGACCCCAGATTTGCCTCAGAAGTAGAAGGCCAAAAGATTACAGGTTTTGATAACTGTGAAGTATACTTTTCAGCTCATAAGGAAAGAATGGCATGTTTACAGTCAGTCCAAAGGAACCTGAATAAACACTAAATTGATATTATACATCTTGAAAATGCTGTGTCAAAGGGGCTAAGTCAAATACCAGATTGCATACTTCTGGGTCATCCCAGTTCTGTTCTGAGTGTTCACAGGGCTTCAGTTGGGCAGGCAGCTGGGTAAGGTCCCCAGGTTGCACCCAAAGCCGCATCTCAATGGAGGCCGTGAGTGGTCGTGGCAAGTGAAGAGCAGGGCTTTAGCCTCATTCTTATCTCTGGCCAAACAGGCCTTCCTCATAGTGACCCCTGTGTGGAGCCCCCCTTCCCTGTGATGCTGTTGTCCTTAGGAGAACTGCCTATACACTGCCTCATGTTGTGGTTACCTTGTTATGATCACATTGGGAGGACTTAGGCAATCTGGAATTCTTGGGCTTCTCCAACACCTCCCGGAAGCGAGACTCTCTGCAAAGTCGCAGCTCTTTGTGAAGCTCTATTTGTTCTTTCAGTAAAACTCCTTGGCTCTCTATCAGTTTTTTCTGCTCAAACTGCATGCCTTGGCATAGCAGCTGTAATTCACAGAGGTCCTGCAACTTCGTAAGCAGCTCCTGACTCTGTGAGGCAGGGTGGAAGGAAGGAAGAAGAGGTTGTACGGGAAGGACTGTGCTCTTTCCGCGTCTCATTCCTTCTGGGGGCCATTCCCTTCAGGATCTCTGTGCTGGCTTTGCACAGCCCATCTGGGGATGAGGGAGTCTTTCTATGGAGGCCTGCTAATTGAGCAGTAATAACCTCTTATATTTGGATGTAATTTGCAGTTTACAAAATGCTTTCAAATGCATTTCCCCCAGATGGAGAAATATAAAATCCTGTACTGGTTCCTGCGTATAAAATGTATTTTAAGATTTAAAGCCCTTAAGAGAAGAACCCTTATCAGCTATAACTCTGCTTTTTGGTTTGGGGAGCTGGTGAGAAAGTAAGGAGTGGTTGGTTAGGAAACAAAAACGTTCACCCCCTCTTCTTTCATTTTTCCTGGGCAGAGTCACACCTGGGAAACTTCTCCAAGCGCTTCTCCACAGCTTGCAGCCAGGCCCCGGCCACAGTTACCTTATGAACGAGGCCAGATTTGGGGAGCGGGAAGGTGAGCCGGTGCAGCTCTTCTTGCAGCTGGCCCTGCTCCTCCTGCATCCTCCTCTGGTCCTCCAGGAGCTCACACTGCTCCCTTTGCAGCTGCCCCATCTCCTTCTGGCTGGCCTTGTACTTTTCCTGCAATTCTGTCAGTCTGGACAGCAGCTCATCACACTGTGGGTGGGGGTAGGGTGCGGAGGGTGTGGTTACTCTGTAAGGGACACTTCCTCTGTATTGTGTGGCCAGCCGGGCACATCTGCACTCTCATGCCTCATGCGAGTCCCCAGGGTCTCCTTCCCTGTGGTCACCTTGGACTGATCACCCCAAGACATTCTGCACCCTACAGACCAGGCCTAGATGCTCAACGGGGAACCCCAGCAGGTGCTCTTTCAGGCTGTTGGTTGGCTGTGCTCTAAATTTCTTCTACTATTTCCTTCTGAGGGCAGTTGAGAGGGAGTATTATAACCACGGCCCTTCCTTCTTGTTTCCCTACCTCCCCTTTCTCTGGCTGGCCACTTTCCCCCCGCTGCTGGGAGTTGTGGCTGTTACTCTCATTATCCCCACTTGTTTTTTGACCTAACTAGGCTCCTTAACAAAAAGGACTTAATTTCACCATAACTTTCTTGTTTTTGTTTTCATAATCATTTCTTAAATCTTTAGAAATGTATGAGTTATTGCTGAACTGGGTTGAGAGGCTAAATTACCCCAAGATTCCAGAAACTTAAACCTAGTATCAAACTAATCTCAACGCTGTTTGATGAGTAGAGAAAAATCTAGCTCTGGAGGCCAGCACACTTCTCCTTTCCCATGGTCTCTCCTCCAGGGCAGGAGGTGTTGTTCAGGTCAAGGTGTAAGTAGCCAGGTAACCCCTGGGTCCTGAAATTGAGTGGGAGTGGGGGAGGGGGAAATGTGAGCCTGGGCACAGAAAATTGCAGGTGGACCATTGAGGCAGACCAAATAACCTTCCCAATCCTGTGTCTTCTGAAGGGACACAGCCTGCTGTTGGCTGTGGCAGGAGCTGCTGAATATTCTGATAGAATGGGACCATCTCCAACATCTCTGGAGAATGTTGTGCTTTTTCTCCAACAAGCTTCAAGACCTTTCCATTTACTATCGGTGACTAGGAACTCAAAGTGCTCAACACAAGGTAGCTGATGATGGCTTGCATTTTACACCCGATAAAAAGGAGAAAATGAGTAAGGCCTTATTTATCACCACCAGGATTTACTACTAAAAGGAAGTAAGATGAGCATTCAATTTAAAAAACCAAACCAAACCTAACCCATTGCTGTTGAGTCAATTCCGACTCATAGTGACCCCATATGACAAAGTAGAACTGCCCCATAGGATTTCCAAGAACAGCTGGTGGAATTGAACTGCTGAGCTTTAGGTTAGCAGCTGAGCTCTAACTCAAGCTTAGAGAATTTAACTACTCTAAACTCACGGAATAAATCCATGGAAGAGCCTAAGTCCTTCTAATATCCAATCAGCGCTCTGGATGTAAGACCATATCCCCTAACAGGAGCACTTACGAACCACCTCAGGAAACTGAAACTCTGTAGTTCTAACAATACCCGTTGTGTATATGGACCTAGGAGTATGTTCCTCTCCACAAATCACTAGATACCACTATAGTTCTAATATCAACATATAAATGCCTACACACAGAGAGCCCATGTATAAAACCTTTAGTTGTTCAGGCCGTGATCCAGATGTAGTGATCCCCTTATGCCACGGCTCTGGCTCAAAGTCAAGGCCAAGGCAAAGCATTCATCTTGTTAAGGTTAACAGCATATGGCTCTGCCTCTGTTCCAGCCTTGCCACACTTAGCTGCGACTAGACAGGAAGCCCATCGAGCCCCTTGGTTAGATGACTTCATATTTGGCCTCTTTACTCGCTTTCTCCCGAGGAAGTGCCCAGGACCTCTCACCTCTCTGGGTGACAATTACCTTAGTGGCACACTTCCCCTTGTCCTCTGGCAAGTTCTGGGTGTCCTTAAGCTGCTTCAGCTCCATCTGGCAGAGTGAGAAGTCCTGCTCAAGCTTGTCATACATGTGCTTCTGTCGCTCCTGCTCATCCTTGCTGGCCTGGTACAGCTTCTTCATCTCCTGAAGCTGGGCGTGCATCTCTTCGTTCTGGGGTGGGGAGGCAGGCCCCGCTGTCATCCCGGGAGTCCCCTGCTGCTGCACTCTCTCCTCCCAGGCAAGGACTAAGAGATCTGCCCCTGTACTTCCCAGCCCCAATTTCATCCCAACAGGTAACCCCCAAGATGGATGAGTCCTTAACAGTATCTCTAAATGCAGAGCTGGGGCTTCCTTCTTTTGGGAGGCGGGGAAGGGAAAAGGCTTCCTTTTTAGAGGCTGATTCTCTGATTCAAAATCAAAGGAAGCTGAGAGCATTGTGACCCCGAGATCATCTTTCTACCAAGCACCTCCCTCTCCCCCTCACCAACAGCTTCTCCACACAACTCCTGCCCACCCCACTCCTCTGGTACACCCTCACAGGTGACTGCCTTGCTACGCTCTCCCTCACCTGAAGCTCCTTTTACCTTCTCACTGCTCTCCTGGAAGGAGGCCTCGATGTCCTTGAGGCGTTGCACCTCTGCCTCGTGGCACTGCAGGTCCTCCTGCAGTTGCTGCTGCACTTCCAGCAGCTTCTCCTTGTCACACACGATGTTCTGATACTGGTGCTGAAGCCTCTGGAGCCGGCACAGTAACTCCTAGGGTGGGAGGAGCTTTGGGCAGTGCCTCTGGGACCTTTAACCCACTCTTCTGCCTGAGCCACACTCAAAGACAGTCTAAGAATTGACTTCTCCCTGCTCTTCACTTACTGCTTGTCTCATCTAATGTAGATGGTCAGAGGGTGCTCAGAGGTCTTTACCTGAGGTACTGCAAAGGTAGCAGCTGGGGTTAGTTTAACTCTCTATTCTTACCCACCTTCCCTGAACTCTCAGACAGGTGCTTTTAGCACCTCAGCTGTTCCCTCACATCTGGTTGCTGTTACCTTATCATTGTGGCTTTCTATAACTGTAGGTTTCATGCCTTTGAGCTGTCGGAGCTCAGTCTGAAGCTGGAGCTGCACCTTCAGGAGCTCATTGTGCTCATTCTGGCTAGCGTCATACTTCTCCCGCAGGGCACAGAGCTTGGTCTTCAGCTCCTCGTTCTGTGGTGGGGAGGATGCAGGCAGAACAGTTACTCTCAGCAATAGCAGAGCCCTCTCCGGATCAGTCTGGTTCCTGCTGAGATGCACACAGCTTGAGGAACACCTGCAGGTTTACTGTTTTGGCTTCTTCTCTGACAGATACTCAATAAGGATGACCATTTCTAAGACACAATGCTATAAGACTTCTCCAATTGGTCTCCAGGAGACTAGACCCTGGTTAGAGGAAAGAGTCCGCCGTGCACAGCCTTATTCTCTGTGCTCATCCCACCACCCTGAAGCAGCCACACCAGGAGGCCCTTCTGCTCTCCCCAAGTGCCCTCCCTCTGTCAGTGTTCACCTGGGTGACACTGTAACACGTCTGGAATCGCAGCACCTCATTTTGCGCACACTTGAGTTCCCTCTGTAGCCGCTTCTGCTCCTCCTCGCTGGCCTGACGCTGATGCTGTAGCTCTTGTAACTCACAACACAATTCCTTGCACTGTGCAGGGAAGGGGAAGGGAGGCTGACTTCCTGCAGGTACCAGAGGCATGGCAAGAGCAGGCGCAAGGAAGGGATGGCGTTCCTTTCACTGGACTAATTACCTCAGGCAAGCAAGCAACCCCCAAGAGTACTATCCCGCCATAGTGCACGCCTCCTGCGGCAGCCCTGGGCCTGAAGAGGTGTTCTGATCGAGCGCCAGCAGGAGGTAACAGAGAGCCGGTGAAAGGCCCTGCTTTCCCCACCCCACGCCCTACCTTGCTCTTCATGTCCTGCATCCGCTCCTCGGCTCCCAGCAGCTGCTGCCGCAACGACTGGGTCTCTGGATTAGGCTCCAGGAAATCCATTTCTGAAGTCTGAGACTCTGTCGATGTCATACTCCTTGGTGTTTGGGACTCCAGCCACCTTTCAGTTGCTCTTCGTGTTCTGTAATCCAGAACCCCAGAGCCCTGTTGGCAGGGAGCTCTGCCTGGAATCACTAGCCAAGCTGCTTGGTTTTGATGCAAAAGTTAGGGACCATCAATTGGGAATCACCTCTCCAATAAACACGTTTAAGAGATTACAGAAAAAGTCCCCAACATCTCACTCTGCTAAGGTGTGTTTGGCATTGGGAGACCCTAAAAGTGCCAGTCCAGCTGGGCTTGAGGCTGGATCTGGCGGCAAGCTAGCTACAACAGGGAGGCACTCTGCTGTAAGACCGAATCAAGTCTGCGCAGACAATAAAGGAATCGCTTCTGATATACTCTAACCAAAACCTGTTGCTGTAGGGTTGATTCTGACTCATAGCGACCCTACAGGACAGGGCAGAACTGCCCCATAGGGCTTCCATGGCTGTGAATCTTTATGGAAGCAGACTACCACATCTTTCTCCCGTGGAGCAGCTGGTGGAGCACCAACCTTTCAGTTAGCAGCTGAGAGCTTAACCACTATACCACCAGGGCTCCTTTAATATACCCTAGGGCAGAGCAAACCAGACCCAATGCCTGGAATGGAAGAAAACTACATTTTAGAACTTACTAAGCTCTAGTCCTAAGACAGTGGGTTGGTACCCCCATGCCTGATTCCAGGCTTATCTGTCTCCTTTGGATACCATGAAAGGACCAGCTCTCCAGGCGCAGAGGAATGCTTGCTACCCTGTCATCTGCCTAAGGCAGAGTTCTAGAGGGCCCCGCTGGCCTCCTGGCTGTACCTCTCACTCTCCAGATTGGCAAGCTGCTCTGTGAGGCTGCTGTTGCTCTCCTGCAGGGCCTGGTACTCCTCATTCAGGTAACGGCAGCGTTCCCGCAGTTGCTCCAGTTCTTCTGCAGAGAACAGCAGAGGAGGTGAGATCCTGGGGAGGAGACCACTGACAGCTAGCCCCCAACTTTCCCATCTAGAAACCCGACAGCAGAAGGCAGTGCAGCTTCTCTTTATCTAAAGACAGAGAAGACATATCATGTGCAGAAGCTTAGGAGGCAGGGCCCAGAAAATTCTCCACTACAGTGGGTCTTTCTCCTTGTGAGAAGAAGGTAGCTGCCTGTCTTCCCATCCTCCCAGAAGAATTTCCCTGTGTGCTAGTCTTCAAAGCCCCAACCAAAGCAGAGCCTTGCATTTCTAGCTTTGGAGGGTTTAATTAAGCTTTTGGTTTATTGTGTCCAACGGTTCCATCAAAGTGTTCCTGATGGCCTTCCTATGACGCTCTTATTACAAAAAGCTGTGAGATATGAACTGCCAGATGTCACACTGCCAGTCCCAGCCTTTCAGAGAGAACCCAGGCATTCTGGTATTCCATTATCACCCGACCGAATACGCTGGCCTGGAGGAGGTCAGGAATTCTTTCCAATGGTTTTTCTTCTGCTAACAGAAAAATCCACTCCAGTCTGGTTGAAATGCCTGGCACGTGTCCCCAGGTACCAGTCATCAATACTTTTTGCTGCTGCAATAGTAGAAATACCCATATCTATTTTGTTTCTTCATGACTAAGAATTATTATTTTTAGAACACTAACTCTTCAGATATTTAAGAAACACTAACTTGCTTTCATTAGGACATTTTAATTAGAACATATCTTACCTGCCATAAGATTCAACACCCTGAAAGTTACTTCTAATGTGTCCTCTTTATCCCCATCAGAATTCCTTGGAATACTGCAGATTACCGTAGAAGGTAGGAAGGAAACCAATCTTTAATGAAAACCAGCCATGTGTTAAGCATTAGATTTGGTGGTTTCCGCCTTGGATTCAGCCAGTGCGTGAATGCTTTCAACATGGTAGGCATTTCATTTAATTCCCCCAAATAGCCCTGTAAGGTTTTTTAAAATTAACTTTTAATTTTAGAATAGCTTTAAGATTTACTGGATAGTTTCCTGGGAGAGTTCTCACCCAAGTTCCCCCATTGTTAACATTCCCATGGTGTGTGTGTCCCAACCAAGGAATCAACTTTGGTACTCTACTACTGACTAAACTCCACCCCTTATTTGGATTTCACTCCATTTTCCCTAATGTCCTTTTCCTGCTCCAGAATCCCACCCAGCTGCAAGGTTTCATGTAATCTGCAGTGATTCTAAGGAGTCACTTGACAGTTACAGACCAAGTCTAATTCTATATTCTCAGATAGAGAAACTGAGCCTGAGAGGGATAACAACCAGACTAAGTTCATCCCACTACTTAGTGGAGCTGGCATTCTGAACTTGGCTCTCTTTAACTCCAGCTGAAGCCTTTCCACTGTGCTAGCCTGCCTCTCCTAGCACCACCACGCCACAGGCTTGATACAGCTGGGAAAATCTGCAGTTCTTTGATTCCTTGTCAATGGCCTCTGCTTGGCCTGGCCTAAATAGGGCCTCTATTATACCCAGATCATAAATCTAGCCTCAGAATAAAGACAAGCTCTCTGACATCATGAGTCCCAGCAACTAGCTGGGAGACTTGCTGTCTGAAAGCAGAGCTCTAAGGTTTTGAGTGCCTCATGTCTTACTAGAAATAGCCTCTCTTCCTCTCCAGCTGGCTTGTGCTCTCATTTGTTTCCCCCTGAAGCTTCTACTTTGGGGAGGGGTAAAGGAGCCTTAGAGTTAGCACCCTGGGAGCTGGGACGCAGGACTGGAAGTCCACCATAAAGTGGCCCAGGCAAAGCGCCACGGTGTCAGACCAGCAGGAAGTTTCCCAAGGTGAGAGGCCCCTCTACTCTCATCCTGGAACTGAAAACTTTCCCAGGAAGGTCGCTCCCATAGTCAAATCAACAAATGGCCCTCTGAGGAAGAACTCCCAGGGTACGGCTCCTTGGTGTTATTTCTCAAACCACTGTGTGACATCTGGGTAAATTTTGCTCCCTTATAATCTTCAGTTCAACCTGGAGGTTTTTTCTAGAGGTTTCCAATTGAGGATCGAAGATCACTTTCTACTATCCTCTTATATATTACACCCTCTCCTCTGCCTGACTTTACTGACCGGCAGACCAGGAGGAGGGCTGCTCTCCTACCTTGCAGGTCAGAGATATCGGAGACAGTGAAGCTATTGGACAGGTCAGAGCTCTTCATTTCCATTTCCGCACGGAGGGAGGAGAGCTCCAGCTCGTACTCGCCCCGGATGCGCTCCATGTCATCCAGTTCCGTCTGCATCCGTAACAGGTCCTCCTGCAGGGATGCTATGTCACTCTCATGCTCAGTCGCAGAATCCTCCGCCGCTTGCCGCAGAGTCCGGATCTCAGTTTGGGCCAAACGCAACTCCTGTTCTATTTCCTTAAGTTCAATTTCCTTCTCACGCTCCAACAGGGAAATCTCTTCCCGGAGAGTCCGCAGCTCACCTGCAAATTCGAGGCCAGGATGGTCAAGACGTTAAGTGAACTAATGTGCCACGTCCTAGAGGCACAGAGTTAAAGGCAGACTTATTTCTTCTCTGGAAACCCCTGACAACCTAGTTCCCACCCCTCAGGGAGGTGTAGCTTCATCTGGTATGGAGTAAAGAGACTCTCAAGGAAGAGAACAGAGAGTGAATCTATGTAGTACAGTGCACTAGAAAAGTAGGCTTTGGGGCTTAGCTCCAAAAAGAACAACTTAGACCACTGCAAACAAAAAGTATAAACAAGGGAATCACCTGACAGTTAAAGACCAAACCTAATTTTACTGATGATGACCTCAGTCTTTCCAAAAATTCTCAGATTAAAAAAAATTTACACAGGCTATCCTTACATATTCAGCCTGGGAGCTCAGAAATTACAGCGCCTCAGAGCTCCCATGATCTGCCTGTGCCAAGTACTGGCCACAATGCGTATTAGCGTTCACAGCTTAAATTCAAATGTGGACTCACTGCATATGAACCAAACACGGCAAAAGAACTTAAATGTCCATCAAGAGTGGGTTGTTTAAATTGACCTTGGACAAATAGTACATAAGGGACACTCGTGGTGCAGTGGTTAAGCACTCAGCTGCAAACCGAAAGGTTGGTGGTTGGATTGGAACTCATCAGCTGCTCTGCAGGAGAAAGATGTGGCAATCTGCTTCCACAAAGAATACAGCCTTGGAAACCCTACAGAGCAATTCTACTCTGTCCCTACAGGGTTACTATGAGTCGGACTTGACTCAACAGCAGTGGGTATTTGGTTTTAAATAGAATATAATGCAGTCATTTAAAAGAAACGGTAGATCTATACAGGAGGTGTGGAAAGGTTTCCAGAATACATTAACTGGATAGAACAGCTGTAAAATATATGGTATTGTCTCATTTTTTACACAAAAAGTTTACGTATAATATATATGCATACAAATATACAATGACATAGAAAAAGGCCTGGAAAGATCCATGCTCCAAACCATCAAGAGCAGTTACTTCTGAGAAGCAGGATGGCACGTGACAGGTGCTTTGACTTCCACATTACATACATCTGTACTCTTTTAATTTTCACAACATACCTATGTTTCACAACAAAAATAAAAATTTTTTTTCTAAGTTACAAAAGAAATGTGCCAGAGCTTAGAACTCCCCGTATCTGAGGAGCACCTCAGGGTTTCTGGACCCAGGTATTCATCTGGGATCAGGAGAACCTAAAAGTGAAGGCACAGAGAGAATAAAAGGCACTGACACCAGTGGTGAATTCAGGCATAACACAGCTCAGGAACCATCTGCTCTGTGTGTGTATAAACGAGGCAGGGCTTCATCCACGCAGCAGACTTTTACTGAATATCTGCTATGTGTACAGAATTACATGTTTCAGTCTTTTCTAAAAACTAGAATAGGGCACAGACTTTTGAGGAGACAATTTTGGGTATACTGGTGATATGTAAGTGCCGAGTGGACAGGGGACTTCAGGGAAGGTCTCCTGCCCTACTCTTTCCAGCTCACATGTGCAGTTCCAGGCACACCTGTTGCCCATCTTTCCTGTTCGGGCATATTCCTGCCTGCCTCCTCTCCTTGATCTATTTAACAGTATTTACTGATCATCACCTCGGTGCCACGCCCAAGCATCTCCACTTGGACTCTCAGACTTCCTGTTTGAAAGTCCCTGATGTATCCCCACTGCTGGGCACAGAGCAGTGAACAACACGGGCGGTCTTTCTCCTGGAGCTTAGTCTTGTGGGGGATGCGCGCAAGTCAACTGGCCATTAGGATAAAGGTCCCAGAGCCTGGGGTGGGCTTTCTGTGGGAAGCAGACCAACCTCCACTTCCCTAACATCCACTGGACCTTAGGGTTCAAATCTCCACTGGGGACTGCAGGAAGGTGCAAGCCTGGAGGTAGGGTCTAGCTCAGCCTGGGGAGCCTTCAAGAGGACCAGGGGCAGGGACTGCCCTGGACGAGGGGCTGCGGGGACTGGAGACTGAGGAGAGGGGCTTATCCGGAAGCTGGAGGGCGCTGGCCCTGGAGAGGGGGGAGGGTTGGAAGCGCCTGGCCCGACTTCGAAGCAGTGCCGCCCGTTGACTGTGGGACTGGGACCAGCGGGATGGGGCCAAGGGCCCGGGAGTCGAGCTGCAGGGCAGATAAGTGGATTATCACTCACTGGTTATAGCCTCCATCTCGTCGGCCCCCCACAAGTGGTCTCCCTGGGGGGCCTCCCGCCGACCGGCCGGTCCCGGCCCCAGAGGGGCTGTGGCGGCCGGAACGGCCTCGCAACACCAGCTGCCTCTGGGTGCGCGCGCGCCCCCTCTTGGCGGAAACGGGCAACGCGCGTGCTCGTGGACAGCCTCAGTTTCCTCTGGCGGGGCGGGGCGCGGCTTGGGGCGCCTTCGCCAGGCCCACTGCTGCTGACCTGAATTAGATCTCATCCTAGAAACCACCCTATCCAGTACGGAATCACTCTAGAACTTTATTTTCCCAGGTGGTTGCCTACCTGCATCTCCACTTTGACTCCCTGACTTCCCTCCTAATTTGAAAGGAAGAATGTCCCTTCTCCAAGCCAAGGATTTTGGCTTTTTCTGTTCTACTGGATCTTTTCCTTCATCATACAAACATGATCTAGTGTTGCTCCTCTTTAAAAAAGCCCCCCCCAACCCTATTTCCTACCGCCTTATTTCTCTGCTTCTCTTCAAAACATCGTCATTATCTCATTGAAGCACTTTCTGTTCTTGGCTTCCAGGGTATGAAATGCTTCAGGAGCTCCTCCAACTTCAATCTTTTTGTTTCTCCTTCTACACTGCGCCTTTGTATACTGGAGTGTCCCTGGGGCTGGGCCCCTTTCTCTCCTCTTCCTGTAGCTCTCCATGTGATCTCCCATGGATTCTAATACCATCTATGTGCTGATGACAACCAAATTTCTATCTCCAATCCTAATTTCTCCTCCGGTTCTAGATTCATATAGTCAACTGCCTCCTTAACATATTCGCTTGGATTTTTTTTTTAATTAGAATCCAAGCGAATATGTTAAGGAGGCAGTTGACTATATGATTCTAAGAGCTGCTTCAAACTCCACAATTAGGTAACAATTCTTAAATGACTCCCCTAGCCCCCAAACTTGTTCCTTGCCAATAAATTCCCATCTTACACCATCTTTCTATACCATATTATTATACTGTTTTCATATAATTTATTGCCATCTGAGCTAGTATTGTTTATTGGTTTATTTTCTGCCTCTTCCCGTTAGAATACTCTTCATTCAGGCAGGGATCTGGTCTGTCTTGTACATAGCTGGTCCTCCAAGCACATAAGCATTCAATAAATGGTTGATAAACAAATGAATTAGCCCCATTTAGAAGCCTCAGAGAAGAAATTGAGTCTCAGAAACATAAAAGTGACTTACTTGTCCAAGATGACAAAGCTTGTTAGTGGCAGAGCTGGGCCCCAAAATCTAGGTGATCTGAGGCCAGTGCCCACGCTCTTTTGCCCTGTGGGATTCATCTCTCTTCCCTCTGTTTCACTGCCTACTTTTCCTGCATCTACCTTCGCTTACATCTTTCTCCTTTTCTCCTCCCCCTCCCATACCTTTGCTTGCTCCTCTCCAGGCCTGCTTCCTGGCCATCTTTTTTTTTTTTTCTCCATTTAAAACTTTTCTTTTGGCTTGATCTCACTTCTCTCAGGAGAGTCCCTGCTGTTTTCTAGGGCAGCTCCCCTACACCTTCCGGAAGCCCACAGAAGTAACAAAAGCTGCCTCTGTATTTGGTGGTGCGGTAGAATGTGGGACGGCTGCCTTGCTGCTTCCCAGAGACAAAGGAACGGGGGCGTTGGAAGGACAGGATTCTGGGCCACAAGCTCAGGTTCTGGGGAGCAAGTGAAGAATTCTCATCTGCTCCCCTTAAAAGAGTCACTTCTCATTGGCTTACTGTCCTTTCCCATGGTGCCCTTGGAGGGACAGGAAAAGGAATCTGGCCTGAAATCCAACCCTGATCACCCACCCCAGCACTGACCAGGAGAACAAAGGAAAAGGGGTGTGGGAGCAGAGGGAGGAGGCGGCTGAAGGAGAGAAAAAGGAGAGGGTTGACCAGCAGAAGAGAGGAGGACAGAAGAGTCAACTAGAGATGTGAAGAAAGGAAATTAGGTAAAGAGGAGACTGGAGAGACAAGGAGAGGAAGAGATAAGGGTTAGAATAGTAGAGAAAAATGAGGTAAAAGTACTGAATTACATTATTTTTGTCTGCCGCACTTCAGTCAAACCCTCAGAAAAAAAGTACTTGGCTGGCCACCTCCCCTCTAGCCCTGTTGTTGGGTGCCCTCGAGTCGATTTTGACTCCTAGTGACTACATGTGACAGAGTAGAACTGCCCCACAGGGTTTTCTTGGCTGTAATCTTTACGGAAGCAGATCACTAGATCTTTCTTCTGCAGAGCAGCTGGGTGGTTTTGAACCGCCAACCTTCCTGTTAGCAGCTGAGTGCTTAATAATTGCACTACCAGGGCTCCTTCCTCCAGCCCTAGTCCTGGAAGTTACCTTGGAGCTGCTGGATCTGCTTGGTGAACACCTCTGCCTGCTGTGCACTGGCTAGCCGCTCATCCTCCAGGAGCCCTGTGGGGACAGCGCAGCGAGTCAGGCCTAGGAGCCCCTGCAACAGAGCCTTCAGGCCCAGGCCCTGCAGCCCGTCACAGACACTCACCCTGCAGCTCCAGGGAGTCATCCTCGTGCTGCCCCGCCAGTTCCCTTGTCTCCTCCAGCTCTGCCACCAGCTGCAGCACCTGAGCCCTCAGCTCCTCCAGCTCTGTCTCCGTGAGGCTCAGGCCCCGGTGCTTGCTGACAGACAGGGAGCCCATGCTGCCACCTTTGTGCACTTGTTCTTCCTCTTCTTCCACCTCCTCTTCCACCTCTTCTTCCTCTTCTTCCTCCTCATAGAGAGCTGGAAGTAACACCTCCCCTAGGAGAGACACCCATCCCACTAGGGGGTCAGAGCCACCTTACTTGCAGCCCTTTGAGGGCCCTCAAACTCATTATCCCAAGACACAGATGGTTTAACAGTGCCACCTGGTGTCCCCCGAGGAGCCCTTGGGCAGGCCTGTGCTCCAGTGAGAACTCAGGTGTGAGGGTCAAGTTTGGAGGCAGCCCCTCCCCCTCACAGGCCCTCTGGACCAATGTTACACTTGGTGGTCTCCTACTACTGCCTTCAGACAAACGGAGCAGGCTGGTGCTGGCTCAGCCATACGGAGCTTGCGCAAGGATACCTGGTTCTTCTAGTCCTGGCCTCCGGGCCGTGGGGCAAGTAGTTAAGAAATAATTCAGACATTGGATACGTCTTCAGGCCAAATGGTGCAAGGGTTAGTTTAGGGGTTTGTGGAAAGTTAAAAAATTAACCAGGTGGCTTGTGAGAAATTAGCCTTTCCATGGTAAGAAAGGAGTCTCTGGGATGTACGAATGATTAACGCATCCAGCTGCGAACTGAAAGGTTGGTGGTTTGAATTCACCCAGAGGTACCTGGGAAGAAAGGCCTGGCAATCTACTTCTGAAAAATTAGCCACTGAAAACCTTGTGAAGCACAGTTCTACTCCGACACACCCAGGGCTGCTATAAGTCAGAGTCGACTTGATGGCAACTTTTTTTTTTTTTTAATACATAGTAAAAAGCATTACATGAAAGGAGGTAGAGAAAGAAAATATCACACAAAATGATTCTAAATGCTTCACTGGACAAACAGTGGGGCCCTTACAAAGATATATTATCAAATAGCCTTTTTTGAAGTGTTCTGCAAAGTCTACCTTCCTTTTCCCTGTGGGTGGCATGAGGTCCCCCCTGTCCTACCAGGGCATCACAGGGCTTCTCCTCCTGCTGACCACAAGGTGGTTCTCAGGGGAAGTCTTAGGCTGGACTGGAGTGTAAAAGGAAGTCCATCCTTTAATGCATTCAGAAACTGGGGTGTGTCTGTCCCCTCCTCCGGCTGGTGAGCCCCCCCTCCTTACTGCAATGCAGTTCCTCCAAATAGCAAAATCTTGCCTGGGTGGCAACTGCTTGCTTTGTTTTAGAACCTGACTCTCTGGTCTTATTTTCTCCGATATCAGGAGCCTGAGGTTCACCTGGGGCCCCCTGTATCACCTGTCTTCCATGGGGGGAGCAGGGTTGCCCACACTGAGTGTGCACAGGGGCCTGGCGACACTTCGCAGAAGTCCTGGAAAATAAACCAGCATCCTTCCAAGGGCATGGGCTGGCAGCCACTGCCAAGTCACATTGAGTTTAGTGGGGAGATGGGTGGTGGGAGGCTGGCCTTCTCACCTGGCCCTGCTAGGCCCTGTCTTTTCAGGCAGTAAGATACCAGAGAGAACCAAAGCCACAAGCTTCATCAGAAGTGAGCCGTGGTGGCATCAGGAAGATAGTGCACATGCCCACTTGCCTGCTTTTTCAAAATAAGGGTGCTTTGGGTTTAGATCTGACAGGGAGAACAGCCCCTGCTGAAAGGATCCTTTGACGTTCTGTCCAACAAGGCTTCTTTCCCTGTCTGGCAGCTCCCCTGGGACACACAACCTGGTTAGATGGGGCCTGGGGCACCAAAGAGATTAGCCCAGGACTTCCCTCAAAGCCTGGGCCCTGGGGAAGGGTACGCTCAGACAAGAGAGGAGGGGGCTGAGATAAACTGAGGGAAGGACTGTTTCCTGGCTGGGAGCACCGAGGGTCAGAGGGAGGAAGATGGAAGGAAAGGAAATGGGGGTGGGGGGAAGCTTTTGAGAAAACTCACCCTCCATAGCTTGCATCCCCCGACGTTCCAGAGACCCCCAGCGTTGGCCTTTCTTCCTCTCACAACCCTCAGATACTTCAAAGGAGCCTAATGTGGTTACTGTTGCTCCTGTGAACAGGCAGAGAGCAAGGGCTGGGGGATGCCAGGGGCGGGCCTGGGGTGGTGGGAGAGAAGGTGACGTGCCTTCCAATCCTTCAGCCCCGGGATTTTTAATCCCAGTGGAGGTCCCTGCCTCCCTCTGCCCAGCTCTGAGACTCCCCTCTCTCAGCCAACGGGACCCCCGCCTGCCTCGTCAGCACCCCTGTTCCGGGCTCCTCTCCTAGCTCCGACAGAAGGAAGGTGTGTGTATATTTAGCCGGCAGGGGACGGGTAGGAGGTGGGCCAGGATGCAAGACAGAGGGCAGGAGCCTTTAAGGATGTGGCCGAGATGGTGAGGCAGCTCGGGGAAGGGGCGGCAAGTGATGGGGGCTGTGGGAAGGGGTTGCGGGGCTGGACTGCGCTGCTCCGCCCCCACCCCTGCATTCTCTTTCCAAATCCCGTCCTCCCCCCTCGCCCCGCGTTCAGAAGCCTCCGGGGCCGGAGGGTGTGCAGGGTCGGACCCCCTTCTCAGGCCGGCGAGGTGAGCTGGAGAGGGCTCCGGGGAGGGGCTGCCAGGAAGGGCGCGGCCGAAGTGGGAAAGATGGGGCCCGGGCTGGGTGGGGGGCCGGGGCAGAGGGAGGGAGACTCGAGGCCGAGAGGCAGGGTGCCCTGCAGGGAGAGAGGGTCTGGGGGCCTAGAGGGAGGGGGACCGGGAAGAGGAAGGGGGGTGGTGAGGAGTGAGGGCGGGCGGTTCTGACCTGGGCCCGGGCAGCTCCAGCCCGCGGCTCCCGCGCCGGCCCCGGCGCCGGCCTCCATGGCCACTCCGCCGCCGCGCCCGGAGCAGACGCCGCACCGCGAGGCCGGGGACCGGGGCCGGTGCGCAGGAGGCGGTGGGAGGGCGGGCAGGGGCGGGGCCTGGCGGCCACCTGACGCCACCGCCCGGAAGCCCGCCTTCCTCCCGGCTCCCCGACCCGGACGGGCGGGCGCGCGGGGGTGGGGCGACCCCCGACCCGCTGGGTGCCTTCCTGGTGCCGGCACCGAAGGCAGTGGGAGGGGCCGGCCGCATCGCCGACGGGAGCAACTGGCCGCTTGAGGCTGGTCCTGGGGGTGGGTCCTGCCCCGACTGGGCGGTGCGCTGGGACCCCGCTGCCACCATGTGTCCGGGCGCGCAGTGATGGAATGGGAAAGGACACAGATGGACCAGTGCCCCTGGCCTGTTTCCTCCTAGCGCGCAAACACGACACTCCCTTCTCTCCTCACCCGCAGGGCCGGCGCTCCCCACCCCACAGTCGGCGCGGACCCCGGCCTCTGGCGCCCCAGGCCAGCGCCGTGGCCTCTCGACCCCGGAGCCCTGAGGGCAGGAGGAGGGAAGCCACGGCCTGGGATGTGGAACTGTCCCCGGACCCTGGCCCTCTGGGCTTTCCTCGCCGCCCCCACCAAGCCTGAGCCAGTAGCCCACTGAAGGAGAGGTCCCCTCCGGTTACCCTACGCAGCCCGAGGCGCCTGAAGACCTCCTCTCTCCTCTGCCCTGCCTCCCCACCCCCCGCCCCTCATCCAATGGGCTGCGAGCTGAGACCCCCATCCCACGCTGCCCCGCTGCCTGCTCAGAGTGGGCGCTGTTTTTCACTCTTGTAAAAGGGCGGTTTGGAAGTCCAGAGGGCTTATTTCACTTATTCATTCATTCATTCAGAGACTGTCACCGTGTGCTCGTGTATCTTGACGATGCGTTTGTCCTCACACTTCTGCAGTTCTCAGCCCGAAAGAAGTGGGGACACTTGTGCCTTCGTTTCCTAGGGCTGCCTTAACAAGATACCACAAACTGGGTGGCGTAGAAGAACAGACATTCGTTATCTCACAGTTCTGGAGGTTGGGACTTCGAGATCAGGGTGTTGGCAGTGTTGCTTCCTTCTGCAGCTTTGAGAAGTGATCTGTTCCAGACCTGTCTCCTGGCTCCTGGCAGCTCCAAGATTTCCTTGGTTGCAGCTGCAGCGTCACATGTCTCCCTGTCTCTGTGTATCTTCTCCTTTATAAATCATGTTGGATTAGGACCCACCCTACTCCAGTAGGCGCCTTGGTGGCACAGTGGTTAAGAGTTTGGCTGCTAACCAAAAGGTCAGCAGTTTGAATCCACCAGCTGCTGCTTGGAAACCCTATGGGGCAGTTCTGCTCTGTCCTGTGAGTTGGAATTGACTCCACTGCCATTTTTTTTTTAACTCCAATATGACCTCATGGTAACCTAACTGATAACACCTTCAAAGACACTATTTCCAAACAGGGTCATATTCACAGGTATAGGGATTAGGACTTCAACATATCATTTTGGGGGACACAATTTAACCCATAACGACTTGGGAACTAAGGCTTCCCAATATATCCGGAAAATTGTTGGGAAATTCCTAAGCCGGGGCACGCACCAATCCCTTCTCTTGCATATCCACTCACAAGGTCATGGGCATATGTTGTTTGTGTTCATCCCCACTGGTTCCCAGGTTCACAACCCTCCACCGTGATGTTCTACATGGAAGAAGCCCTTCTTCACCTGGACACCCCCTACTTACCTTTCAGTGCTCTGTTCCAGAGTCACGTCTAGGCAGCCTGCCCTGACGTTCACCCCAACTCCACAGATGCCCCTATTGTGCCATCCCACGGTCCCTGTCATCCTTCCTCTGTCACAGCACCAGTCACTCACTCTGGGTTGACAAGACCAGGTTTTCGCCTTTCTGTCTGCCCAATTTCTTGAAGGTATGGAAGTATCTCCATCACCTGTGTGTCGCCAGCACCAGACAAAATGCCTGACACTTAAAGGTAAATTTTCCAATCATACAGCACATTATTAAAAATATGATTTCACTCATATGGAGTTAAATGTTGCCTGTTAACTCTTTTGTCTATCCCCACCCCACCCCCACCCTGGTACTCTGAGAAACAATGAGACATCAAAGGTGTTTCACCTGCTCCCCAGAGGACAGGATTCCACCCCAGATCCTGTGGCCAAGGTGATCTGGTCTTGGGGAAAGGCAGTTGAGCAAGCCCACCCAATCTCTTCAGGAGGGTCTTTGCAGACATTAGACCTGTCAGGATTTGAGGAGCGGGACACTTGTCAGGGGGTGAAAAGGGGCCGGCAGTAGGCAGGGGGAGGGCATAGAGGACCTGGGCACACAGAGGCCAATGCTGGAAGCCAGTGGTTGTCCCTTCTGCTCCGGCACAGCTCCTGGTTCTGGCTCAGCCTGCGGGGTCTGGCTAGCAGTTGGCCTTGACTGCTGACCTCTTGACTGTGGAGGGAGGGACGGGGGAGGCTGTAGTTAACTGTGACACCCAGGCTTTCCTCAGGGAGCTCTGATCCTGAGTGTCAGGACTAATCTCTCATTTGGTCCTGGGGTGCATGTCACCATTCACGGTGAACTTGGGGAACATTCAGAGGAGACCTGAACCAGTCTATCCCCAGAACCCAAATGTGGGTAAATCTTGGTGGGACAGTACTGAGTGGAGGGTGGGGGTGGGGGTGGGGGCAGGAGGAAAGGTTTTAGCAGGTGTCGGGGTGGGGTGAAATGTGGTCCCAGGATGACCCTCTGAAGGGCCGGGAGTGGTGGGGATGTTAGCCAGGTGATCAGCTGGGAGGGAGATGATCTGAATTAATCCTCCTAATCCCTGGAACCAGGACTCAGCCCCTCTCCTAATCCCATCTCAGCGGATCATCCTTTCTGAGGATTGATGCAGCCATTTATCCTCCGTTACCCTTATTTCTAAATGCCTAGATCTTTTCATTAAAAAGAAAAAAATAGGAATGTTTAAACCTTCAAGACATGTACAGTACAGAATGACATAACATCCGTGTATACACCACTGAAATCCAACAGTTGTTACTATCTTGCCACATTGGATTCAGATGGAGCCCTTCCATTTATGTTTTCAGTTTTACTTTATGTGTATGCATCCACAAACAATACATAGTATTGATTTGTATGTTTTAAAAAACCTCTATAAATGGTGTTATATTGTATACCTTCTTCTGCAAACTTCCTATTTTTCATTCAATGCTTATTTTAGATTTATCTGTGTTGACATATTGCTCCAATTCATGATTTCTAATTTTGGAGTCTACTTTATTGTTTGAATAGACCACAATTTATTTATCCATTCTTCTGTTAAAGGACGTATAGACTGCTTCCAGTTTTCTGTATTATAAACAATGTGGAAATTCCAGCAGTGGAATCTCTGGGTCAGAATACACGCATCTTGACCCTTTCAAGACCCATGAAGCATATGGTATCCCGTCCACTTTTTATGCCTCTGGAGTTCTTTTAACACATTTAGCCTCAGGGTGGGAACCGTTTGAAATGCATGAAGCTCAGAAGTCCTGAGTGGGAGCCTCATTTTTGTGTAAAATGAACATTGTCTTAGGTGATGCCTCTCAGATACATGAATTTTCTAAACTTTTGACAGGTTTGCCTTTTTTGTCTGTGAGATAGGCCTCCTCACTGTTTCCCAGTTACCATGTTCTGTGAGAGTGTACTTATTGTGCGAGTAAGCTATTGCCAGGCTTCATTCAGTCCTAGTGGCCATTTTCCACTTCATGTCATTCATTGTTTCCAGGGTTTACTTGCTCCCTTCTTTTCCAGCTTCTGAGCGGTAAATAATGCCTTTCCCATAAGGAATAATTCTGGGTAGTGGTACTTTTCAAGAAATTGGAACTCCTATAAGTTATTCTTACCCTGCATTCAGTCTTAGGGCCCAATCATTACTTCCATGTGTAGCAGGTAGAATGCACCACTGTGAACGGGTCTGCAGTGTTCCAGGGCAGCTGTTTCTGCTTCTTAGCTGTTAGTACTGCTTTTGTTATAATGAAGAATACATAGAAGTGATAATTTTCCTGAGATTCAAATTCCTTGAGTTTTATTTATTTTGCCTGTATGTATTGCTTTTGCAATAATGAAGAAAGCATTGTATTGCTAATTTTCCTGAGATAAAAAATCCCTTGGCGTTATTTATTTGGGCGGTAAGTATACTTTTGCAGTAAGGAAGAATGCTTTGTACTGTGTTTTTAAAAAAGTTTCATGAAAAATAAAAAGGCTAAGAAGAAGGAGACTAGAATAAGATGTATGTGCAGTCATTGCCAGATGCCTTCATGTTGTACAAATGTTCAAGAAATAAAATTAAAAAAATTAAAAAAACCTGATTTGATCATTGACTCATATCATCAGGATTTACGTCGTCCAGGGGCTGCTGGGACACATGTGATCCGGATACTGGGTATCAGAATCCACGACTCACAAGAAAAACTCTGAATTGGTCCTTTAATCAACGTGCCTTCATTAGTGAAAACACGTAATACCAACAAAAAACTTAAAGGAGAAAAGAACTGGGTTTTGAAATCACTGTTGTCCAATTGCTCTATAAAGTAGTTGGACCAATTCATTACTAACACTGGCTTTAGGGGCCCTGGTGTCACAGTGAAGCCCTGGTGTCACAGTGAAGCCCTGGTGGTACAGTGATTAAGAGATTGGCTGCTAAATAAAAGGTTGGCAGTTCAAATCCACCAGCTGCTCTTTGGAAGTCCTACGGGGCAGTTCTACTCTGTCCTATAGCGTTGCTGTTAGTCAGAATCAACTTGATGGCAAAGGGTTTGGGTTTTTAATAGTGGCTTTTTTTACTTTATCTTTGTTTTATTCCCTGACCTCCGCTGATTAGGATTACACACTCAGTTTCTACTGTTTTGGTGATTACCTCTTTATATATATTTTAACATTCTTATTTGAGTTACGTCTAAAGTGAATCTCTGTCACCATCATCTTCCTGAATAATATAAAGACCTTAGAACATGTTAACTCAGATCTTCTTTCCCCACAATCTCCCGCATTTCTATCCAGTATTTTAGTTTTATCTTGTTCCTAACTCCCATTTGTCATCGTTGTTGTTGTTATTGTCTCTACAGTCAATGCTTGTTCAGATTTTCTAACATATTTATAGATTTTTCTGCTCACCATTTCTTCTGGCATCCAGTCCTTCCTTTTTGGCTCAGTTACCTTCTTATGAAGTATACCGTTTGGTGGTATGTCAGCGAAAGTCTTGGAGCCATAAACATTCTCAATCTTCATCTTAAAATGTTTTTATTTCACACTCTTGGAATGATAATTCAGTAAACATGGAGTCCTTGTTTGAGAGTTATTTTCTATGGGCCTTTTGAAGATATTCTCTTTTATTATTATTATTTTTTGCTAATAAGAAGTTGGCTGCCAATATAATTGTTATTGTAAGCAAACAGCTTTTATTTCTGGTTGCTTTAAAGATTTTCCTCTTTAGTACTCTGCAGTTTCACCCCAGTGTGTTTACGAGCTCACAACCTGGTTTATTTTTTCAACCCGAGGACTTGTGTCTTTCTTCCATTTTGAAATTCTCAACCATTATATATTGGAATATTATCTTTCTCTCATTCCTTTGATCTCTTTTAGGAGCTCGTATTAGATATACATTAGACTGTCTCATTATTTTCCTCATGCCTTTTAACTATTCTTTCATGTTTCCTATCTCATCACTTTTCCCCACACTTTGAATGATTTCATCAGCTTTATCTTTTAGTTCACTAGTTCTTTTTTTCCAAAAAAGCCAAACCAGCTCCCATCAAGTTAATTCTGACTCGTAGCCACTGTATAGTGACCTTATAGGAGAGAGTAGAATTGCCAAGTGTGTAATCTTTATGGAATTAGATTGCCACATCTTTCTCCCACGGAGCCACTGGTGGGTTCAAATTCTCTTTAGTTGAATCTAATCTGCTGTTAAATGCATCACTGAGTTTTTAATTTTAATGGTTCTTTCATTTCTGGATACTTTATTAGTGCTTCCCCCCTCAAAAAAAAAATCTGCCTTTTTTCATCCAAACCTGTTGCCATTGAGTCAATTCCGACTCATAGAGACCCTTTAGGACAGAATAGAACTGCCCCATAGGGTTTCCCAGAGTGGCAGGTGGATTCGGACTGCTGACCTTTTGGTTAGCAGCCAAGCTCTTAACCACTGTGCCACTAGGGCTCCCCTTTTTTCATAGTGTTCTATTTTTTACTATGGTTTATTTTTCTATCTTTAATATTTTTACATTGTTCTATTATCCCCATTTCTTGGAGTGTTAATACTCTTGTTTGTTGGGTCTGCTGACTCTTGTTTATGGTGAATTGCTTCCTTGTCTGATTTGTAATATTTTATTGTGTGCTCTTCTTCAGCAAATTTTGTATGGTTTTGCTTTTTTGTGAGAGTCCTATATACCCTGGGTTATAAAAGCATTCTTACAGAACTCTTCTGTGTTTGCTTCTGTGTGGTATTCCTAGGGGCTTCAAAGAAAAGTGGCATCAGGATTGGAGGAAGACTCATTAACAACCTGTGATACACAGATGACACAACCTTGCTTGCTGAAAGTGAACAGGACTTGAAGCACTTACTGATGAAGATCAAAGACCACAGCCTTCAGTATGGATAACACCTCAGCATAAAGAAAACAAAAATCTTCACAGCTGGACCAGTAAGCAACATCATAATAAATGGAGAAAATATTGAAGTTGTAAAGGATTTCATTTTACTTGGATCCACAGTCAATACCCATGGAAGCAGCAGTCAAGAAATCAAAAGATGCATTGCATTGGGCAAATCTGCTGCAAAAGACCTCTTTAAAGTGTTAAAAAGCAATGATGTCACTTTAAGGACTAAGGTGTGCCTGATCCAAGCCATGGTATTTTCAATTACCTCATATTCATGTAAAAACTGGACAATGAATAAGAAGATTGAAGGAGAATTGATGCCTTTGAATTATGATATTGGCGTAGAATATTGAATATACCATGGACTGCTAGAAGAACAAACGAATCTGTCTTAGAAGGAGTACCACCAGAATTCTCATTAGAAGCGAGGATGGTGAGACTTCGTCTCACACACTTTGGACATATTATGAGGAGAGACCAGACCCTGGAGAAGGACATCATGCTTGGTGATGTGGAGGGTCAATAAAAAAGAGGAAAACCCTCAACAAGATGGGTTGACACAGTGGCTGCAACAGTGGGCTCAATCAGGCATAACAACGATTGTGATGATGGCGCAGGACCAGGGCAGTGTTTGGTTCTGTTGTACATAGGGTTGCTATGAGTTGGAACCGACTTGAAGGCACCTAACAACAACAACAAACTGAGTTTATGTTTGATTTTTCTGCTTGGGGATCTAGCACTATGCAGATAACATAAATCCAATTTAGATGACTGCTTGGTTAGGCTTGGGACTTCAGTTTCTCAGGACTGAGCTGTATTTCTCTCCTTCTTGCCTTACTTGGAGTGGTGGATGTTTGGTAGATGTAGTGGCAGGTATAGATGGACAAGTTAGATCTTTGCTTGTTTTGAGTTCTATGCAGAGGATTCAGTTCCAGCTCCTTGTCTCTGGTGGCTGAGGCCACATATTCTGTAACTGAAAGCATTAAAACATGGCTCTGTGTTCCTACACATGTATCTGTGTCTGAACCCACCATAGGCCACTGTGGCACCCTCCTTCTCTTTTTTTCTTTGGCTTTGTGTTCCTTATTTAACTTCCTTTTAAAAAAATTAGAGATTGTTCATATTTTAATTTTAAGATTATGTTTTATCCAACATTTTTTATGTGTGTTTTAGGGGACTTGGGGTAAGAGAACAGCTACGTTGGCTCAGTCCGTCATGTTTCCAGAAGTTCCCTTCTTGATTTTTCCTTTATCTTTAGTATTATTCTTAACGGTCCCTTATGTTCGTAATGTGCTTTATAGTTTGCAAAGGACTTTCACATACAGGGTCTGGTTTAATCCTCCCAACAACCCTGAGAAATGAGTATTATTTTCCCCATTTTATCAAGGGAAAGCTGAGACTCCAAATTGTGACTTGCATCCTAGCTTTTGGACTTTGAGTCAAGCGCATTTCATAGCTGGGTTTTACATTAGGAGCTTGCCTTTTCCTGACCTTCATCTCAGGCCCACCCACAGCTTGTCCTGATCCCTTGCTCTTTACTGAGATCCTTGGGGAGGCTGTTCTGCCTAACACTGCAGCCCTCTAGCGCTAACCAGCCCGTGCTCAGCCAGATACTTGACAGTCGTTGCTTGGCTTGGAAATAAGGGGATACATGCAGCCTGGGGCTAGTGGGGATACTAGCTGTCAGCTTGTCCTCATGGTACTTTAACCACACATCTATTAGGCTATCTCTGCTTATGCCCTAGAAAGAGCAGACAGTGCGTGTGTGTGAGGTGGAGCAGCAGCAAAAAAAAAAAAAATTCATGAAAAACAGGGCTCGTCCGGGATTTGAACCCGGGACCTCTCGCACCCTAAGCGAGAATCATACCCCTAGACCAACGAGCCGCTGGTAGCTACTTTTCACCAGATGTGCCTTCCCTGCCACATCAGCAGCAGCAGCAGCAGTAGCTTGTGGTTCCTAGAGGCTGTGTCTCCCCTCCTTCCTCCCAGCTGGCTCCCAGCCCGGGCGGGCTACACTCCAGCGGGCCTGCTCTTTGGCTCTCTCTTCTCCCTCAGTGCTGGCCCACTACAGAGCCACACACAGATGCTTCACTGCCCCGTGCCCCGGGCAGGGTCCAGTCATCCCCTGACCAGCCAATTCTCTCCCAGAGCTACCTAGCAGGGTTTGCAGAGGTGCTGCAAGGAAAGGGCAGAGAAGGAGCAGGGCTCCAGCAACCATTCCTTTCCCAGGAAACCACAGGGCTGGGTGAGCCTGTCTCGGACCTCCCATACCCAGTTAAGAACCCAATTCTTACCTCACGATGAGACCACCAGAAACAATCCTCCAAACCCATCAGACTCCTGAATGGGGACCTGGAAGACTATCCCAGCTCACCCTCAGCTTGGTGATAATTTGCTCAGTTACTCTGTTTCTTCATCTGTTGACTGGGGAAGGTAACACCTGCCCTGTCTACCTTTTGGAGTAATTGTGAGGAGCAGGTGAGACAATGTAGGTGGAAACATTGTGCAAACCGGAAAGTGCTGTACAAAGGAAACAGGTCATTACGATAGCAATGGGCAGAGAAAAATGCACAGTGGGAAAGCTTCCATAGGATGCCTCCTGCGGGCCAGGCTGTGTGCTCTGCGGTTAAAACAACCTGTGACATAGGCACCATCCCATGGCGAGATAAAGACACTTGCCTGACTGCGGCTTATAAGAGCCTACTTCCAACACCGTGTGCATTGCTACCCAATTATGGCTCAGAGAGACTTCCTAGGAAGCTGGAGATGGAGAACACACCCTGTAAATGCCTCCCTAGGTGCGGCCCTGCCTGTTCTTCCAAGGGAAGAACCAGCAGCTTGGGGGTACTTCAGCCTGGGAGTTTCTCAAATGACAGTGAGGGGGGCTGGCCATAACTCGGAACTGGTGCCTTGTAGGAGACCTGGATGGGCTCCGCCAGGGCCAGGCCCTCCCTTTTGTGTTTTCACTGTACATCCATCCCCCTCTGGACCCTCGCTTGTTTCCAGGTGGGCTGCCATCTGGGAGCTCCGTGGGACAATTGTTGTTAGCTGCCTTTGAGTTGGCCCCTGATTCATGTTAACCCCGTGTACAAAAAACAAAATGCTGCCTGGTCCTTTGCCATCCCCATGATCACTTATGGATCAGACCGTTGTGATCTCTAGGGCTTTCATTGGCTCATTGGAAGGAGATCAGACCTTTTTTCCTAGTACATCTTAGTTTGAAAGCTTTGCTGAAACCTGTTCAGCGTCACGGCAACAGGTGGGTGGTGGTTGCACACGGGGTACACTGCCTGGGAATTGAACTTGGGTCTCCCACGTAAAAGTCAAAAATTCTACCACTGAGCCATCACTGCCTCCTCCAAGGGGACAGAGGCCTGTCTTATCAGTTGTCGGGTCCAGCCCTGTGTCCTGCACTTGGCAATCCTGCTAATGATGCAAAGATTCCCAAGTACTTTTGTGTTCCAGCCTTGAGTAAGCACTTTACCAACATAATTAAAAAACAAAACAAAATGTTATCATCAAGGAGCTCGATCCCATAGGACACAGCAGAACAGCCCCGTAGGGTTCCCAAGGAGCGGCTGATAGGTTCGAACTGCCAATTTTTGGATTAGCACCCTGAGCCCTTAACCACTGCACCACTAGGGCTCCTTACCAACATAATCTCATTTAATCCTCAGCACAACTGCTCTTGGGTTCATCACTTAGTGAATGTCTGTGGAATGAGTGAAGGAATGAAAGAAAGTCTCAGGAGTGTCACAGAAACTCACTAGTGGCAGCAGATGCTCGGGAGTTTAAGCCACATCACTTGGCTTAGACACCACAGGTCTGGAGGGGCTCTCTACCTTCCGTCCTTCTAAGCAGGCTTCAAGATGGACCAATCCTTCTTCCAAACGGGCCAGAAGAAAGGCCCTCACTTTGGAGAATGGATTGACCCTCATTCCTTTGTACCCAGGGGGTAGACTTTTATTATTTCCATCCAGAAGCGCCAGAAACAGACCACTGGCTCTGCTAACTAATCAGGGCCAGAATGAAAGGCAACAGCTCATCTATTCTCAAACCAAAGAGACTTTTTTTGGAAGCTGTTCTCCAGCTTTAAACTGGCTTATAAATAAAAGCACACTCACTCAACACGTCATTCCATTACCTCAGCGCACATTCCCCGAATTGTTCCTCTCTGTGGGTATGTCAGGGAGTGATGCCATCCCAAGTTAGGGCTCCTGGGGGGACCTCACTGAAAATGTTTCAGGCCTGAGACAGGTGTTGAGCCCCTGCCAGTGTGCATCCCTCTGGGGGTGCTTTTGGAATTTGGGGCAGGATCGTTCTTCTTTGTGTGGGCCTGTCTGAAGTAGCACCCTGCCCACTAAATAACAGTAGTCTCTGCTCCCCTATTATGATAGCCGCATAACACCCACACACACTTCCAAATGCCTCCTGGCGTAGGGTGGGGGAGGGAGTGCTGCCAGGTAGGAATCCACTGGCACCTACATTCATTTTTTTTTTTTTTTCCAGGCTAAACTTACTGTGGCATTGCTCTAGGAGTAGGACTTTGGGCCATCAATTGCTCCTTTGCCTCTGCATTTAGAAGGCCACAGATGAAGTTCTTTAGGGAGGACCGGGGCTCTACCTGTGGGAGCTTCCTCAGCTTTACTCCCAGATGTGAGGACAGGCAAACCCTTGGGTGGTTCTTCATTTTTACAAAAGCATGTCAAATCTTCCCTTATCTCATCACTTGTCTGGGGGTCCTTATAGGCCAGTGTCTTAGGATGGGTTCTCTAGAGAAGCAAAACCAGTGAAGCATATGTAGAGAGAGGTTTATCTCAAGGATACAGCTCAAGCTGCCGTAGACGCTGGCAGGTGCCTAGTTCATGGGTCAGGCATCAGGCTAGAGGCTTCTCCTGACTCACATAGCTGCAGGGGCTAAAAAACCCAAGACTGGCAGGTTAGAAAGAAGGCCGCTGTCTCACAGGCTGTGGAGGTTTATGAATCCCGAGATCAGCAGGCAATATGGCAGGCAACTGGCTCAGGTCCCAAGAAAGGAGTTCAGATGATGACGAGCTGGATGCAGGATCCAAAGCAAGCAAGTGAGCTTTGCCAGGATGTCCATATGTACATATATATTGGAAACTCCTCTTAAAACTGGGTGGCTGATCACCTCAGATCACATCATGGAGGATTACTACATCATTACATAACTCCAAGCCACTGAGAATCATGTCCCTACCAAGTTGACACACAACTTTAACCATCACCGTCAGTATTTAACAGATAACATCATCAAAATATAGCATCTCAAGCTCATTGTCACCTCACATTTATCAAAAACACAGAAAAAAGCTAAAAGTGGTTGCCTCTGGGGAGGCTAGATGGGAAAGAAAAGTATTTTTCACCGTATATTCTTTTGTATCTTTTGAATTTTGAGACCTGGGTAGGCAGATAGAAAGGTAAGCAGGTAGATAGATAGATAGCTACCGTTGTGTCGACTCCAACTCATGGCAACCTCATGTATAACGACAAAACGCTTTCTGGTCCGGCATCATCCTCACAATCGCTGGCATGTTCAAGTCCATCTTTGCAGCTATTGTACCAGTCCATCTCACCAGTGGTCTCCCTCACCTTCGCTGGCCCTCTGCTTCACCAAACATGATGTCCTGCCCCAGTGATTTATTCCTCCTGATGACGTGTCCAAAGCAAGTGAGTCAGACCACGTCTCTTGTGATTCATGAGGTTTTCACTGGCTTATTTTCAGAAGTAGACTGCCACGCTTTTCTTCCTAGTATGCCTGGAGACATTTCTGGCATATACATAATCCACTCAAAAAATTGACTTTTAAAAAACTAAGCCAAGCGAAGCAAATATTAGAGAAGATAAGGAGAAATGCATTTCAATCCTTCAGAGATCTAAGATTTCCTCTGAATCTGAGCAGCTCAGCAGCCTGGTACCCACGCTGCATCTAACGATTGTGGTTTATGCACAGTCCTGGGCTTTGTGCTTTGTGATGTTGAGTACACATTGAGGGGTCGGTAACATACCAGTCTTGTGAAACTGGCTGTTGTATCTACTCAGGAATATTGTCAAGGACATGGTTTATTACATCACACCAATATATCTTTTGTGAAGTCCTTAGGAAGACATTTTTTTTTTTAATTTTTTGTGCTTTAAGTGAAAAGTTTACAAATCAAGTCAGTATCTCACACAAAAACTTATATACACCTTGCTACAGTCTCCCAATTGCTCTCCCCCTAATGAGACAGCCCGCTTCACTCTTTCTTTTCATGTCCATTTCGCCAGCTTCTGACCCCCTTTATGCTCTCATCTTCCCTCCAGACAGGAGATGCCAGCATAGTCTCAAGTGTCCACCTGATCCAAGAAGCTCACTCCTCACTATCATACCTCTCCATCCGTTTGTCCAGTTCAATCCCTGGGGAGATATTTTTTGTCTGTCACAATCCCAAGAACTGTTGGTTTCATTTACTTTCTGGACATTATGAATATGAATAGCTTCAAGAAACCTGGGCTAAATGATTGTAACTCAGTTTCATTCCTGACCCTTGACATCTCCTCTATTGTTTCTCCTTCTTCTTTTGCTCCTACTTTGGATTCAGGATTTCTTGTTGTGTCCCCTGCATTCCTACAACCCTACCTTAAACTATTTCAGGAAAAGTGGGGTGCAAATAAATAAACTAAAGAGAAGAGAGAAGAAAACCCTGAGACTGTTCAGGAAACATCCACCTGTTCTGGGACTTTCCTTTTTTTTCCAGACAATTAGAATGGATGTAAAAACACATTTCCTCTTGACAGTTCTCCATTAGGTTCTGGGTATTTGTAAGTCTAAATCTAAATAGCAGTTCTCAGTGAAGAGTGTCCCCAGGGTTGGAATCGACTCAGTGGCAATGGGTTAGGTTTTGGTTTTTTGGAGACATTTTTGGTTACCACGACTATTGGCATCTAGTGGATAGAGGCCAAGGATGCTACTAAATGTCCTACAATGCACAGGACAGCCCTTCACAACATAGAATTATCCAGCCCAATATGTCAATAGTGCTGAGGTTGAGAAACCCTGGTCTAAATATACCTAATATAATGTTATGCAAAGCCTTAGTATATATATCCTGTTCCTAAATTAATAAGGTAACTTTAAGTCGGAAAGGATATTATCTGTATTAAATGAATTTTAAATATCTCTAGTTTTTATACCATTATGCTCCTCCTTGCCCCATACCCCTCCTCAAAATCTCCTCTCCCCCACCCCATGGCTTCAATGACTCTGGGGATTTTTTTGTCTCTGGCTTGGGTGAAATGAGACCCCATGCTTGGGTAGGTTTCTTTCTGTCCCACCTCAGCTGGGTCCATTGCTGGGCCCATTGCTCCTACCTCGGAAGTGGGGTGGAATGGGGGGGGGCAGTTTGAGAAGGTGCCAGGACAATACTAGCAGAGGTGAAGATGTGGCCACCTGGCTGGGCAGTGGGAGCCAGAGGGCCTGGGTGGATTGTCCCCACTTCCGTTGGGAGTCAGGCTCCCATCAGAACCATGTGCAGACATGGGCACCACAGCAGTCCTGTAGACAGCCAAGGCTGCCTTGCTCTACTCAGACCCAAATGGCACATGGCAATGTGCTCTGCCTGGGGATGGCACTGTTAACACTGCTCGCAGGGGTGCCCGGGTCCTGTGGTCCTGCCTAGGGCAGGGGATGAACTGCAGTGTTAAAATCTGGGACCCAGCCAACGTGGCAGGGACCAAGTGGCCTTGCAATTCCTGGGCCTTAGCTGGATCTTTCCATGAATCCTACCTGCGGGAGTGTGTGTGCATGCATGTCCACATGTCTGCGTGCTTGGGAATGTCAGCCTTACACGAATGACTGGCAAGTCTCCATCCAGCCCTTCTAGCTCAGGATTCAAAAGAAATCAAGATATGTTCTAGTCAGCCTAGGACATAGCCTTGAATTTATTAATCCAAATCTGTATCAGAGGAGACTGTGAGGCCTTGGAGAGGGCCCCAGGCTGGCTGACCCTACAGGCTCATCCAGGGGGGTGACTGAGCCAGCTCACAACAGGGGACTGGTTGGCCTAGAGGACTGGGAGGCTTTTGGTCTATAAGTGTAGAAAAGAGTAGAAGGGAAGAAGCCAGCACGTGATCACTAAGAAAAAGTCATACCAAACCCTATTAATTTCCTTTTTAAAATTTTCGATAGGGCTAATAAGATGGCTTTTCAAAAGCAATACTCTGAGACAGAATGTATCTGGATTTCAGGGAGGAGTTTGACAACATTTGTTAAGCCAAGTTGAAGAATATAGGGTGGATGATAGTAGGAGATGAAGGAGTAGTTGAAGAATGATGCCCAAAATTAACCACAAAGGAGCTCTTCAGTGGAGTGCCACAGAGCTCTGTCTCTGGCTCTGTCTCATGCTTTCTGTCTTTCTGTCCCACCTATTAAGGTTTCAGTTGAAGACAAAGATCTTAGGAGGAAATAGACCTCCATCCTAGCAAGGACGTTTGGCAGGGGGAGGGAAAAGGAGCCTCACTGTACAAATGGTTTCCTTCTCTATTGATTTATTCTTAGAGGAATAAGATCATTTCCATCATCCAACTTGGATTGACCAGTAACCCCTAATAGCCAGGATTACATGTTGACCCTGGTCCCTTGCCTGGAGGGAAGCCTGGCCAAAAGGAGTGGGAAAGGGGTGGGTAGAAGGCATAAATTTGTGGGGCTTCTTTCTGAGCAAAAGCCAGTTTTCCTTATTTCTACTAGAGAAACTTTTGACAAATACCTGTGTTGAGGGTGAGCAAGGGGCATGGGGAGGGATTTCCTTTTTGTCCCCACCTGGGCTGGGGAGAAGAGGGGAGCAGCAGAGCCCCTCCTGTGGCTGTTTGCTGTGGGGACCACATCAGAGACCCGGCTCCAGAGATAGCCAGGAGGAGGTGGCAGCCAGGGTGGACACACCTTGGGGAAGTGCAGGGCCACAGAGTGACTGAGACACTGTCCACCCCTCACTACCTCCAGAGCACACACGCTTCAAGATTTCCAGATTTCCATCCAGCCAGCTCCCTCCTGCCTTGGAGGGTTGGTCTGCTGTGTGTTCAGGAGGTGAAGCCAACACACTGGTGAGTTCCATAAGGGTCCAGCCAAGCTGGAATGCCAGATGAAAGTCAGAACGAATTTAAGACCTGCACTTGGCTCCAATTCACAGTAGCACTTATGTGACCCCATGTGTGGAGAAGATTCCTCTTATTGACTGTGAGTTCGCTGGAAGTCACAATGTGTGTGGCTGCCAAAAACTCAGCACAGGCTCAGATGTGGTGACAGTGGCCACAACAGAGGGAAAGGCACTCCGTGAGGCTAATGTATCGCATCCATCAGCAGCTTATTCATTCATCAGCTGATAGACAATGGGGTTGTTTCTAGTTTGGGCTATTATGAATAAAACTAATGGAAACATTCATGTATAGGTTTTTGCGTAAACATGTGTTTTCATTTCTTTTGGAGTTACCCAAGAATGGGCTTACCGGGTTGTATGGTTGTTGTCATTAGTTGCCTTCGAGTCGATTCAGACTCATGGCAACCCCAGGTGTGCAGGGTAGAACTGCTTCTTAGGGTTTTCAAGACTGTGGCTTTTTGGAAGCAGGTTACCAGGACTGCCTTTCCAGGCTCCTCTAGGTGGGTTTGGATTCCTGGTTGAATGGCAAGTATGTGTTTAACTTTTTAAAAAAGTTAAACACATAAGCCAAGGTCACCAATATTTTCTCTTGTGGTTTCCTCTGCAAGTTTTATAATTTTGAAGCTTACATTTAAGTCTGCAATCCATTTTGGTTTACTTTCTGTATATTGTGTGAGGTAAGGGTCAAGGTTCCCTTTTTTTCTTTTTGCCACGTGAATATCCAATCAGTTCAGCACCACTTGTAATAAGATTATTCTTTCTCTCATTGAATTACTATGGCAGGCTTGTTAAAAAATCAGTTGATGTTTCTCATAAAAAGACCAGACTTAATGGTCTGAGTAAGACTGGAGGGACCCTAGAAGCCATGGTCCCCAGACCCTTGGTTAGTCCAAGATTGGAACCATTCCTGAAGCCAATTCTCCAGACAGGGATTGGACTGGACTATAAGATAGATAATGATAGTGGTGAGGGGTGAGCTTCTTGGCTCAAGTAGACACATGAGACTATGCGGGCAACTCCTGTCTGAAGGCTAGATGAGAAGGAAGAGGAGGACAGGAGCTGGCTGAGTGGAAACGGGGAATACAGGGTAGAGAGGAGGAGTGTGCTGTCTTATTAGGGGGAGAGCAGCTAAGAGTACATAGCAAGGTGTACATAACTTTTTGTATGAGAGACTGGCATGATTTGTAAACTTTTGCTTAAAGCACAATAATAAAAAAATCCATTGATGTGTGGATCTACCTCTGGCCCTTCTTTTCTAGTCCCTTGAGCTTTATGTCTTGTTTGTTCTTTGTTAAGTTTTATATTATCTTGATTATTGTAGCTTTATAGCAGGTTTTGAAATCAGGTAGTCTAAGCCCTCTAACTTTGCTCTTCTACTTCAAAAATGTTTTGGACATTCTAGGTTCTTGGTTTTACTTATAAGTTTTATAGTAAGCTTTTTAAATGGAATCGACTCGAGGGCACTGGGGTACTGGGTACAGAAAAAATATGCTGAATTTTGATTTGAGTTTGTGTTGAATCTGTAGAGCAATTTGGGGAGCATCAACATCTTAATAATATTGAGTCTTGTGTTCCATAAACATTATTATATAGCTCTCAACTTATTTAGGTCTTCTTTCATTTCCCTCAGCAATTTTCTGTAGTATTCAGCATAGAAATCTTATACATATTTTGTTAGATTTAACCTTAAGTATTTCATGTTTTAGATGATACTGTAAAAGCTATTTTTTAATTCAATTTCCCAAAGTATCTGGCAATACAGTTTAGTTTTGTACAATGATTTCGTATCTTTTTCAACCTTACTAAGATCACCTAGAGATTTTATGTACATTCCTTTGGATTTTCTGTGTGATCATATCATCTCCAATAAAAGACAGCTTTATTTCTTCAAATATTTTTCTGCCCAACCCTTCTCTCCTCTACTCCTGAGTTTTTTCCAATTATATGGATGTTAGATTGCTTGATGTGGTTCAATAAACCACCGAGGCTTTGTTCATTTTCTTTCAGTTCTTTTTCTCTTTGCAGTTTAGATCGAATAGTTTCTATTGACCTATGTCCAGGTTCCCCCCCCTTTTTTTTTTCTGCAGCAGTGTTCAATCTGCTATTCAGCCCAACCACTGAAATTTTCGTTTCTGATATTGTATTTTTAACTTCTACAATTTCCATTTTTAAAATTGTTCCCATTTTTCTGTTTAAGAGTCTCCTCCCCTTCTCTCATTATGACCATCTGTTCCTTTAAATCTTCGAACATGTTTATAATAGCTACTTTGAAGTCTTTGTCTATAATCCCTTGTCTGGATCTGTTTCTATTTACTGTTTTTGCTCCTAGTTATGTGTCACATTTCCATATCTTTTTTCTCATATCGAGTAATATTGATTGTACATTGTATATTGTAAATGTATCTGGCCAGAAGCCTGCTCTGTGTCACGTTAAGATTGTCCTCCGGTGTTTTACTTATTGAACCCTGGGACTGTGGGAGGCATTGAGAATGATTCTTAAGAAATTGAAGAACTTATCTGAATACATTTGTATTATATCTGTGAATAAATCACTAGCCTCAGGGAGCCAATAGTCTGCTGAGGTGGGGGAGAAGATACATTCATAAGGACTGTGGTGTTGAGTGTAAGCACAGATGGAGCTTATGGCAGAGCTGGCATCACTGGGGTGGGCTTCACAGAAGAGGATTGTGAGGTAGCCTGTGAGGGCTGGGCAGGACTTGGTTGACCAGAGGAAGACTGTGGTAACTTGGACTGAGCAAATGGGAGGGGCAAGCATGAGCATGGTGTGAGCAGATCAACATCAACCTTGCTGGGGGGGGCGGTGGTGGGATCTGAGTAGGAAAGGTGCGCTTGATAGGAAATAGCCTTAGCCCAGGGATGTCCTAGCCCTCTAGGTATTGTCAGGTTGCCCCTGTCCTGTTCTGTGAAGACTGAGTTTACTAAGGTGCTCCTAGGGCACTCCCTATTCCCTGCCCCTTCCTGCAGCTTGAGGCTGGTCCCTCACCTGGCAGAGAGGCTAAGATCTCTGGAAAGGGAGACTTCGAGGGCACCTTCCACAAAGGGGCAGATGGGGGGGGGCGCAGAAACCTATAGGTGCCAGAAGACAAATGCCCTCTGTAGCGCCATTCAAAGGACAGAAGAGAAAAAAGTGGTGACCCAAATATGGGTCAGCAACTCCTAGGCCCCAGGAAGCCCACTCCTATTCACCCTAGCATCCAGCATTGCACACCCGGATTCCTTCAGCCCAATCTTTTATCCTCTGAAGAACACACAATCAGCTTTGGGGCCACAAAAGGCAGTTTAGGCGAGGGCTTGAGATCTCTAATCCCAAACTTTGTCTTGAGGAGGCTTAGGATCAGTTCTGATCCTTCAGGGAGCCCAAAAGTGGCTTTGGAGGAGGGGTTCTGTGAGGGGGAGGTGGAGGATAATCTATAAGAGGAATCAGAGTGGGTGGGGTCATCCCATGAGCAAGATGTCAGGGGAGGAGGAGGAGTTTTATCTGTTCAAGAACATCTCCTCAGTGGGGCCTTGGGGTGGGCCTCAGTACCACATTGGCCCTGTCTGGGCCTTCCACTTACAAGCAGCTTTCATGGCCTTTGTCTTCTTTGTAGGGACACCACTCAATGCCCTAGTGCTGGTGGCCACACTTCGTTACAGAAAGTTGCGGCAGCCACTCAACTACATCCTGGTCAACATATCCCTGGGGGGCTTCCTCTCCTGCATCTTCTCTGTCTTCATTGTCTTCATCTCCAGCTGTAAGGGATACTTCATTTTTGGTCGCTATGTTTGTGCTTTGGAGGCCTTCGTGGGCTCTGTGGCAGGTACTGTTGGGGAAAGGAGTTAGTGGAGGTGGTAGAGGGGAAGAGGCAAAGGACATGCTCCAGGATTGAAACCAGGCACCAGGCTGTTGGGTTGGAGAGGGCCCTAAAGAGGAGTCTAGGGGAAAGGGGTTTGATGCTTTTCTGAATATTGGGGTACGAAGCAGCCTGGACTAACAGTTTGACCAAAGTAGGATGTCTGAGTTCCAAACTATTCCAACCGTCAGTTCAACTCTCTCTGAATCTCCGTGCTTGCTCCACCCCGGCTGTCTTCCACTCCTTCTGCCAGGCTTGGTGGGGCTCTGTCTATTCCATTACCCTCCCGTTTCACCACAGGTCTGGTAACAGGATGGTCACTGGCCTTCTTGGCCTTTGAGCGCTACATTGTCATCTGTAAGCCATTCGGCAACATCCGCTTCAGCTCCAAGCATGCACTGATGGTTGTCCTGGCTACTTGGACCATTGGTATTGGCGTCTCCATCCCACCCTTCTTTGGCTGGAGCCGGTGAGAGCACAGGGCAGTGCTGCTGACTTAGCTAAGAGCTCAGGTTGATGTGGGTGGAAAGAAAGCTTGGCTATAATGCCTTTTAGTCTTTGACCTCTACTTTTTAAAGAGTTGGTGGAGTAGGTGAGACTGAGGGGCTGTGGGAGACAAGTGCTAAAATTTACTCTACACTTGGAACTACTATAGCCTTTTGCTGGTGAGGACAGAAAATCCTCCCTGCCTGAAGTCTTTTGGGCATCCCTGGGTTCTAAGTGGAGAACATGATCCAGGGATGTCAGCTTTCACTCCACTGATTCTTGTGGTGAGTCCTACAGGGAGCAAGTCCTTGTCCCATGGCTGAATACTTGGTCCTTTGCAGGTTCCTCCCTGAAGGCCTGCAGTGTTCCTGTGGCCCTGACTGGTACACTGTGGGCACCAAATATCGCAGCGAGTACTACACCTGGTTCCTCTTCATCTTCTGCTTCATCGTGCCCCTTTCCCTCATATGCTTCTCTTACTCCCAGCTGCTGGGGGCCCTCAGAGCTGTGAGTGGCTGTTGTGAGGGTCAAGGAGTGGGCCGTGGGGCTCCAGGTCGGGGGGAGGTGTGGGTGAGGGCTTTAGAACATAAGGTATTTGGAAATGTCCACAGCCAGGTAGAGGGGATATCTCAAAGCAGTGAAGGAAGTGGAGGTAGAGAATGATGAAATGGAATGAAAAGGTGGCTTCATCCCTATTCAAATAGGTGGATTCTGAATGTCAAGGTGCATGTGATCCTTTTCAATGTCACAGACCAGAGAGCAGCCCCCATCCTACCACCCTCAAGGACAGAAAGCCAGACACTAGGCCAGAAGCTGGGACAGAGAGAGGCAATTAGAGTGGGCGCTCCCCGATAGAAGAGTCCAGATAATTGAGAATTGAGGGCCAGGGAGAAAAGGGACGTGATGGTCTCTCTGTGCTCTGCCCCAGGTTGCAGCTCAGCAGCAGGAGTCAGCTACCACCCAGAAGGCCGAGCGGGAGGTGAGCCGCATGGTGGTGGTGATGGTGGCATCCTTTTGTCTTTGTTATGTGCCCTATGCTGCCTTGGCCATGTACATGGTCAACAACCGTAACCACGGGCTGGACTTAAGGCTTGTCACCATTCCTGCCTTCTTCTCCAAGAGTGCTTGTGTCTATAATCCCATCATCTACTGCTTCATGAATAAGCAGGTAAATCTTTTTCCTTACATTCCTCTTAGCTTCCACAAGACCCTACCTCCCTTCTCACCAATGACTTTAAATTCAAAGTATGGAAGGCTCTACTCAGAGGGCTCCTAGGGGTGGATAGGGAAAGGCAGAGAAACCCTTAGTAGGCTGGGAAACCAGTGGTTATGCACAGGGAAGAAGGTATGGTCATCAAGACCATAAAACCCAGGGAGGTTAGCACTTGAGCCATAGAAATCAAGTTGCTCCAAAGGGCCAGGTGAGAAGCGTATTCTCCATTTTTTTAAAAAGAGTTTGAAAAACTGATAATCAAAAAAAAAAAAAAAAATTTTTTTCCCCCCTAAATGTCCATTCCTTCCATTTCATGAGCTTTTAATCTTTTCCAACTTCTAGCCTCCAGAAGCACATATGAAGCACAAAAATTACAACACATGCATAAATCTCTGAAATAGTTTATCATCTGAAGGCTCCAGGCGGCCTCCAATCACAAATCCTGAATCTGAGCTAATAAACCACCAAAACGCAGATGAAGCTGGGAGAGCTCCTCTTTTAGAGCAAAAATCCTGCTTTGAGAATTATTTTGTTTCCGTAATCCCAGAGATGGATTCAAGACTACTAATTTGAAGCTTCCTGGATAGAAACAGAATTGGCAGTCCTTTTCAGTTGGGAGTGGTTGTTCTGTGCTGTTGTCGATCTCAATTCATAGTGGCCCCATGAGACAGAGTAGACTGCCCCATTGGGTTTTCTAGGCTGTCATCTTTATGGAAGTAGATCACCAGGTCTTTCTCCCGAGGAGCGTCTGGATGAGTTTCAACCACCAACCTTTGGGACTGAGCTCTTAACCGCTGCACCACCAGGGTTTCTTTCTTCTAGCAATGGTAGGGTAGATGGGCCTACCCTGGGGCCACTTTTGACAGAGCTATTACAAGGCAGCCTAGTTTGTGAGATTCCCCAACAGTGTGGCCTCAGAGTTTGCATGAATGTTTAGGAATTACTATGGACCCACGGTAGCAAGCAGTCCTAGGCTGTTATTCGCTGGATTTCAAAACTGGGAGGATATATTCAAAACCACCTGAGCACATGCTGGGTATCAGGCATTGTGGGAGGCTTTGGTGACACAAAGAATGAGACTTTTGTCCACACTTTGTGATGTTGATCTTCTCTGCGCTGGTTGGCCAAGTGGGGCTCCTCCCTCCAATTCTGTCCTTTCCTCCAGTTTCGAGGCTGCATCATGGAGATGGTGTGTGGGAAGTCCGTGGCAGATGAATCTGACATGTCCAGCTCCCAGAAAATGGAAGTTTCTACTGTCTCTTCTAGCCAAGTTGGCCCCAACTAAGGAGCCCGCACCGGTTCATTTGCAGCAACTAGAATTTTACATTTAAGCAAGTTTTTATTTCCTCTAAAACCAAACTATTAATAAAACACAGAAAAAAGGAAGCAGAGGGGCGGTTTGGGAATCAAGTTTTCATTTTCCTATTATTTCCTTCCTGCCCGTAGAGCTACTGCTCCCAGCTTGGATTACTTCAGACCACTCAAAGGCCATTTAAACAATCATCAGTTTCTACTCCAAAGTGGCACCATTCAGAGCACTTGGAGAACTGATCTCTATACACAATGTAATTATAAAGTAAGGCTGATTTTATTTCAGTGTACAGATAAAACGTCTTCAGAAACATTTTTTTACTTCTGGAATCTGTTCTGAGATGACAGTATTCTGAATTAGAAAAAACTTAAACCTTAGAAACGGTGAGACATAAAAACAAAAACCTTTAGTAAGCCCCAAACATGAGTTTGAAAGATTTCTTTATGCCCTCTCTGCCAATAGTTGCTGGTCTGGGCAGGAACAGTCATTCCCCTAAGCCCCTGAGCCAGCATGAATTATTCCAGAAGCCCTCCCCCCAGTGTGGCTAAACCTTAGCTGAGTATTTCCTAAAGTTAATAGTTTAACTTCCTACATGTACTCGAAATGAATTTGCACCTTTTAATATTTTTATTAAAGTTTATATGAAATGCTTAAAAAGCTGTTTTACCCTATATTTTATATCCTTCCACTCCCTCCAAAAGAGCCTTCCTCAAGTAAAAATCAAGAGAAATGTTTGCACCCAGGAGTGGCTGGTGTTTGGTATCAGATTATTACTTAATGAGTAGCTGTGTTGCTCTCCAGTCATAGGTAGGGCCTAAGGGAAGCAGGGAAGGGCTACAGCTGGGGTGGGATGGATGCTAGATTTCAGAAATCGGAGCAACGTAGCAGCCAACTTCGGAGAACGTAGTAATTTCTCTGGGTTTGGTGGGAGCAGGGGAGAGTACAGTAAACCTGGAGAGCTCTCTTTCTGTGACAGTTCACAGCACCCACACTTCTGAGCTCTTAGAAAATAAATCACACACACACCCACAATGAATGTAAACAGTTTTATTCAGAAACAGATAGGTACCTGTTTGCATTATAGAATATAAAACTTGGTTTACACTCTATAAAAAGTAACCAATATCCAAATCCAAGAGAGCTAGCATTCATAGAACACACAATGTGGGTGTGTAGCTACTGTTCACCAGCCTCAGGCTTGATTTAAACCAAAAATATAATCCAGGGGAATCATGAGAGATTAAATGTTGCTGCTGAGCTCCCAGCATCCAAAGTTGCTGTCTTGGCAGAGTAAGGTCTGCTTTCTAAGTGGGTCACTTTAACATAGGCCTGGCTTCTACGCACCTAGTGACCTGTGGGCTCTCTCGCCATGTAGCTCACGATGTGCCCTCTCAAACTAAGTCTGGGTTGGGGGCATGGACCTATCATCTCTGGTCTTCTTAACAATAAAAAGGGGAATCTGGAGGGCACAGAACTTCCATTTCCCTATACTGGGGTTAAGCTTTATTATTTTTTTTTTCTAAAAAGGGTATACCCACTATCAAGAGCTCAATTCAAAGGCTGTGGTGAAGTTACATACTTGGCTTTTCACCATACCAAGCAGCCCACCTCAACATGACCATGGAAGACCAAAGGATGTACCTAGGTTCAGATTATAATAATCACCCAGCACCACCTGACTGTATTATCCAGAAAGATATATGAAATAATAAAGGTTTTATATATACATATGCTTGTCTTAGTAACCTGAGGGCTAAAAACTTGGAATACAATAACTTTTTTCAAGAGGTCCATATGTAAGAAAGGGACCAAAGAAGGCTGAGCTCATGTTCTATAAAATATAAGTGGAGTTGGAAACAAGGGTGGTCCCTTCAGCTCTTTCTACAACATCCTTCTTGGTGATAAGGACTGGCAACCTTCAATCTATAACAACACGGGGGGACCAGAGGGGAAGATGGGAGAACGGAGATGATTCAAAGGCAGGCAGGCAGGGTGAGCAATGGTCCTCGAACCAAAGAGCCCTCTCTGCGGGTCCCCTCATCTTCGAGCCTGAGCTCCAGCTTCCCAGAGAGCACAGTAAGAGGCCTGGTAGTAAGTGGTTTGCATTCTGAGGTATGAGGATCCCTGGTAAATTCAGCAGCACGTGGTTTTTAGAAACCAGCCCATAAGGTGAGAACACTGCACCCGAGCTCTTAACTAATACTGCTATTTAACCACTGTCCAAAACACAAAAGGGAAAAAAAAAAAAAAAATCCCCATCCTATTGGGAGGTTCTAAGCTTTCATATGAAGTGACCCAAATAATCTCCTTATTTTATCTCAGGGTTTCTTAAGAGAATCCCATTTGGTGATCATTTCTCTTGTCAGTTAAAGGCACTTTCAATGACATGATTGGGGAGAAGTAGATTTTAACTGCAGTGAAAACAAGACAGATTCCTCGGTTCAACTGAACACCTGGGCAAAGAGGAGCCAGGCTGGGCTGCTTACAGTGATCGCCATGGGCAAGACAACTTCAAGCATTTCAAAAGATGCACACCCAGAGAAAAAATGTATGCCCGGAAACCACTTGCATTTTTCCTTTAGTTTTCCAGCTGTTTCTATCTATGGCTCTATAAAGAGATCACATTCACTACTTGATTGATCTTCAAGACACTGGCCCTAATGCTTCCCACCACAGCTGTGCTTGACAAAATTAGCAGACGGCTAGTTCTACAGGGGAAAAAGAATAAAAAAGGAACTCAATCACTTTGAGCCAAGGTTTCTTACATCACAGGGATCATTCTTTGCCCAGATAATGCCAGGATCAGCTGCTGGATCCGTGGCAAATGAAAAGAACATGTGGCCCCCAACGACTTGTGAAATGTTACACTCTCGGACGGGCAAGGGTAGGTGTTAGCTCTCTAAATAGAAACTGTGAGGTGTATTTTTCCTCTTCTCTCCCCTGAACATTTCTTATTGATCTCAGGCTTAAAAATTAGTTACGAATTATAAAAATCATAAGGGGTTGAGAAAGAGTGAAGGACTAACGTTTGCCTACAAGTGTGAGGTGAGGACCTTGGTCCTTCATATATCATCCTCCCAACCAGAGAACAAATACAAAAATAAACACCACATGTTATACACAATACAAAGTGTAAATCTACAAACACAAGTGTAGTAATTAGAGTTGTTCATCAGAAGCACGGTTCCCCTCCAGTCCCTGGGGAGGAGGAGGAATGGGGACGGGATGGTTTTTGTTATGCCTTGTCACGTTCAAAGTCTGTGATAACAGTCTCAGTAGCGAAAACAATCTCATGTGAAACCAGAAGCTGTAAAAATAAATTATTTCTGAAGCGAGGCGGCTCCTGTCTGCGGCTCAGAACTCGTCATGTCGTACTAAGGCCTCGCCGAAATCTGTGGCCTGGCTGCCCACAAATAAATCATACTTGTCAACAATCTCCTCCTTGGTAAGCTTGCCGTCCTGAAATGGAGAGAGCACAGTGAACCGAGGGAGAACGCACCCCCCGTTCCATAATTCAGACACACTGCTCCAGGACCACAGGGCTCAGGCAGGATTTAAGGTTCTAATCCCCACAAAATTAAATGTGAGCTCAATCCTCACCCTTCTACGCACACAAAGTGGGAAGAAAACAGCAATTAGTACATTCACCTTATCGAGAAAATTAAAAGTGGTAGATGGAAATAATATAATCAACAGCCTAATGTTAGAGACATAGGCTTATTTCCCAAGGAGAAAACTCTACCTTTAGAGCAAAGTGCAGGACAGTGCCTAGATCTGGGTAAGAGATGGTCACGAAGAGGTGGGCAAATATTTCAAAGTGAATCAAGTCACTGTCTAACAGGATCAACAGGTTCTGCTAAATCTCAAGCAGGGTCACCATCTCTGCTCTGCCCTAGCCCCAACCAGATTCTAGGTACAAGCCCAGATGCAGGTCCTAACATCTCAAAAATGATCTAGATTCCCAAGGGATGCCTGAATGTGCTTCTTATTCTCATCTGTCTCAGGACATAGCACCTGCTGACTGAAGTGGCTCTGAGCAAGAACTCAGCACAGGCTGACCCCAAAAACGGCTGTACAGTAAGAAACTGGGTAACAGAATGTTCACAATACTAAAAATCCCCATGTTCAGACTGATTTTCAGATAAGTAAGCCGAGCTTTCAAGTATCTGAAAAAGGTGACAGGCTTGGCGATAACACCACTCATAAGGAATTGAATGCCTCAGATAATTGATCAAGGACACTTTGAAAAGGCTCCAGAGGAAAGGTGATTTATAACCTACTACACAGGATCCAATTTCAAAAAGCATATTTGATTTCAGAAGGAAACAACTAGCTTTCAGAGGTCAGAATGGGCCTGTAATAGGTAAAACAACAAAGGAAATAGCAAAATCCAAAAAAAAAAAAAAGGCAAAGGCAATTTCTTGGGGACCCCTGATAACAGGTGATGCATGCTGGGCATACGACTGAGATCCTTCTGAAGCCCAAGTTCCTCCAATGCTACAAACAATGGACAAAGGGATTCTAAAATGAGATCAGATAGTAGCCAGTGGTACCCCCGAAGTCTCTAACTGCTCAGTTTAGATCCTCAGCACACTTAGACTAAGCTAGACCTTCAATGCTCTATAGCCCTCAACAGGAATTTTTAAGGCAATCCCCTAGGAACAGACATAGTTGGCGGCTAGGTTGTGTGGGCCTGGCCGTCTTACCTTGTTCTGGTCTGATTCATAGACCAGGTGCCTGGCTTCTGCCTCTGCATGATCATAGTCTGACGGGAGGATCCAATCTTTGGTCTCTTCCTTGTCCATCTTCCCATCTCTGTTCTTATCCCGAAACTCCACAAACTGCTCTCGCTCTGTCTTTACCCATTCGGGCTCATCAGCATTTCCATCGTGGCTGTACATGTCACCTATGTGCACACACATATATGTGAGAGAAGGGTTTGCCTTTTTTGAAAGGTTGCATCATGCTAATCGGGCCTCATCTTTCTTCCTCATGCATCTGTTTGGAACCTAAAAGCTGCTCCAAGGGTATTTTAGGCCAGAGAGGCCTCAGAAAGCCAGAGCAGTTTAATTACTCATCTTGCAGAAGAATATTTTCAGCTGTTGATTTGGAGGGACATGAGGGCAAATAATACTCCTAATACCTTAAGAAATGCAGAAATAAGCAGAGATGGCCAAATTCTTTTAGTTGTTTCCTATATTCCATCTCACCCCAAGGTAGTCAACCACAGGTTTTAGAAGTGCTGTTTCAAATTCTCAAGGAAACTTGTGTATTATAAGCCCCAGTATAAGTTGGGGACTACATGTAATGCTAAATATAAGAGGTGAAAAACATTTGTTTATGATCTCTTTCCTCAATGGGGCAGAAATTGGCATGTCCCTAGTAAAGGGCAGATCTTGTTTGGGAGAATTTTAGCTTTACGAAGCCCAGCATCCAGGATGTACAAGTATTTATGTACATTAGCTGCTGATTTGCAAAAGAAAGCAGCACACATGCACACACCAACAGTTTTCGTAGCTTCAGGATACACTTCCTCTGTCCTTAAATCTGTATGAAGAGAAGGGAGATGGAAATACCTACCACTTGGCTGCCATGCTTGATAAGGCACAGATTTTAAGAGTTATAAAACTTAGTTCCTCTTCTCAGAAGGTTCAAACAAGTCCATCAGTTTCAGCAATGGCAATAAAATGGCAAAAGCCAAGAATGGAAAGATAAAATACGTAAAAGCAGAAAATCCCATAAGCTTCAACTTTGAAACGGGCTCAGTAAATGCACCCAGGCATGTATTTCCACTGTGCTGATCAACTACATACACACACACACACACACACACACACACGAAAAAAAGCCCCTATCTTCCACTGCTCATTCCCCCTTCTCTAAAAAGCACAAAGTACATCAGCAAGTCTTAGAAGAAAAGGGTGGTAAGTATTGAAGGAGTATTAGTAATTCAACAATAACTCTAGAAAAGAAATAGCAGGTATGATTAGACAAAATTCTGAGTAAGAGAGTGACTTGTTCAATGCAGTTTAAATGTCAGGCGAGACTGCTAGGGCTTTGGTCTCCCTTCAGGCTTAAAATAAACATTTCAGGTAAAGATCAGAGATCTAAAAACAAGAAAAGCCAAGAAAACCAGTGGTGCACTAGAGTAAGTTACTATGAGTTAAAATAAGAATAGGAAACATAAAAATATCTGTCATGGATTGAGTTATGTCCCTCCAAAAATGTGTTATCAACTTGGTTAGGCCATCATTCCCAGTATTGTGTGGTTGTCCTCCACTATGTGATTGTAATCTTAATGTTGAGAGGATTAGGGTGGAGTTGTAACACCACCCTTACTCGGGTCCCCTCCCTGATCCAATGTGTGGATTGAATGAAAGAGATGAAAGAGAAGCAAGCAGAGAGTTGGGGACCTCATACCACCAAAAAAGCAGCACCAGGAGCACAGCGTGTCCTTTGGACCTGGAGTCCCTGTGCCTGAGAAGCTCCTTGACCATTGGAAGACTGAGGAGCCAACAGAGAGAGAAAGGTTTCCCTTGGAGCTGACACCTTGAATTTGGACTTTTAGCCTACTTTACTGTGAGGAAATAAACTTCTCTTTGTTAAAGCCATCCACTTGTGGTATTTGTTATAGCAGTACTAGATAGCTAGAGCAATATCCAATATTTTTCAAAATGAATGATGTTTGTAACAAAGACGTTTGTAACTACAGTCAACGCCGTCCATTTGTTCTCCTTTAATCATTTTTATTTCCATCACAGTAATTCTGAAGCAATTTTCTCAACTACTTGGTAAGAGAGGCACCACTTCTTTAAAGTAAGGAGAAAATCTCGAAATTATTCTGAGGGTAACAAAAACAGAACTCTGCTTGGTAGAAATCAGTCTTGAGAGTGTAGCATTAAAAAAGGACAACTCAAAGGGACAATGGCAGAAAGGAGCAACTTAAAAAAACAAAAGGAAACTAGTTAGAGACAAACTATGAGCAGAACACTGCGAAAAGGAAAAGGCTCTAAGAGGGACCAGCAATACTGTCACTTATTCACCCCCGTCTCTTTAATCTAGTCCCTATCTCCTTTTCTTGGCTTTCCTAACGCCAGTCTAGGCTCCTTGCTGCCCATTCCGCAGGACATCCGGGGTACACTGTACCTGTCCTGCCCGATACGGGAACCACAGACCACATGTGGCAACTGGCAACTGAAATGTGGCTGGTCCAAATGGAGATGTGCTATATGTATAATTTACACTATTAAAGGCTTAGTGTTAAAAAAAAAAGTAAGATACCTCTATATATTTTATATTGGTTACATGTTGAAGTTATAGTATTTTGGAATACTAGGTTGAACAAAATACACTATTGAAATTAATTTGTTTCTTTTTAGTTTTTCAAATGTCGCCATTAGAAAATTTTAAATTATATTTTGGTTCGCACTTGCAATTTCCTCGGGCAGCGCTGTCGTGGATACTTTATCACAACCCACTACTCCCCACCCTGGCCTGGCTTCATGATCTGCTGAGAGCTGACTCACGGGGTAAATGGTTTCTATGGGTGAACACTTCCTCCAAAGTTTCTCAGCTTCTTCTAAGAAAAACACTAGAAACAGAGACTTACCAATATACTCTTCCAGATCAATAAAACCATCAGCGTTCTTATCTATATCCTCCATTGTTTCCTAGGCCAGAGAAAACAAAGAAGAGACTATTAAAGTCAGTCTCTGAGTAAGTCTGCCAGAAGAGAATAAGAGTTTGGCAACTAGTTTAGGCAAATATTTTTCACTGAAAAAAAAAAAGTGTGTATGTGGTTAAACCATAGGAAACTGTTTCCCTAGCTGAAAAATGGTAAAATGTTAGCAATCTCTTATGCTTCAACCTAAAATAACCACCAGGCTTCTGAAAGGAACATTGACACTGCTTACTAATGAACTGAGCCATCAAGGCCATGATGATCTGGTAGCCCTAGTCATCTGAAGTCTCCCTAACAGCAGATGTGACCAGTGGGTATGTCTACAGTTATAATCTATGTTATAGGTAACTGCCTTCTATGAGAATTCTTCAGTAGCAGTTTCTCACTCAGTGGTTAACCAATGGTCATGGGATATTTTAAATATATAGGATTTCCCCCCATGTTTACAATATGAAGCCACCAATAAAGCTGTGAAATATCCAATGGAAAGTGTTATTATGCTAAACAGAAAGCCCAAGGCTCCTAAGAGAAATTACTTGCTCGAGGTCACAGAAAACCAGAGGGACAGAGCTGGTACTCTGAATCTGGCTAACACTCTGCATTGCAAAGTCATTCTCCCAAGTACACAGGAAAGGCAAAGAGGAAAGATGGCGTAAGCAACAAAAAAATTCTGTTCCTGTTCAATCCTTCCTCTGACCTACCTGTACTACGATATCTTTCATGTAGTCATACTCCTCAGGGTGCAGGAAGGCTGTGAATTCCTCCTTCGTGGCAATGAGGTCTCCATCCTTGTCTGCCATTTTAAACCTCCGTTCATCTCTAACCATCATCTGTTTGTAATTAAATCCATCATCAGGGTCTGGATCATCTAGGTAACAAAAATACAGGGCAAATCTTAAAAGGCTTCCAGAAAACATAAAAATGTGTGGGTGGGGAATCAATTTCCAAGATCAACCAAGCAATGAAGAAATAACTCTTGATTACACAGAGGAAAACGCAGCAGTACAAAGACATTCTGCTTTCAGCTGAAGCTCCAGTAACCAAAGACCTCAGAACCAGGCCCAAACTGAACATAAACGTTTGCCACTCAACACGGGGCCCTGTCTCCTGGACTATGTAACCCAGTACGTAACGATCCACTCTGTTATTAGTAATAAGGATGCTAGAGGACTCGAGTTTTCTAGTTTACTTCTGGGAGACAGTGGCTGTCTGAGTCATACTGTCTGGGTCTCAATCCTAACTCTACCACTTCCTAGCTGTGTGACCTTGGGCAAGTAACTTAACTATGCCTCAGTTTCCTCATCTGTAAAATGGGGATAGTAATAGTGCAGGTCTCATAGGACTGTTGTGAGGTTTAAATGAGATAATAAATCTAAGTTAAGTGCTTTGAACAGTGCTGGCATATAAATGTTAGCTATTGCTATTATTAAAAGTTAGGCTCCAGTAAGTCACTAGATACCAAAGGCCTTCTATCCCACATTAAGGCCACACGGATTCAAGCAACAGAACATCACCACTTTGAAAGGCCACGTGTTTTTTTCTGAGCCAACCCAGAAAACCTGCCATGTGTTACAAGTACCGCTCTTCCTCCATTTATGTAGAATTCTAGAAAATACAAAACTAATCTAGAGTTACAGAAAGTAGGTCAGTGGTTGCCTAGGGAGAGGGAAATGGGGAGGGTGAGAGTGATTACAAAGGAGCATGAGGAGACTTCTTGGGGTGAAGGACATGTTGAGAATCTTGACTGTAGTGATGGCTTCATGGGTGCATACCTATGCCAAGACTTGTCAGTTGTACACTTGAAATACGTGCAGTTTATGTGTGTCAGTTGTACCTCAACGAAGTTGTTTTTAAAAAAGAAACATTAGATTACAACTGACTTGAATGAGGACCTATCCATCAGTTAAGATGCTTAACTATACAGGCAGTACTTTTCTGTATGAAAGAATTCAGAAGAATGAAGTTTACTTCCTTTAAGCTGAAAAACTTCTATCAGTTAACTATAGAAAAGGAATAAAAATACTTTTCAAGCAGAGTTGCTGTGTGGACTAAATAAGATAACAGATGCGAGGACGCTTTGAAAAGTAAATGGCACCACATTAAAGGTAAAATATGCCTGTTTCTGTAACATACTAGTCAAATAAAAAAGACCCGGCACTTGTTTTCCTAAGCAGAATCACAGGGCCCCTTTACCACCACCACGTAGTGCTGACCTTTGATACTGTAGTTCCAGCCTTTCCAAACTTCTAAGTGCGGTTTAAAACAAAACAAACCAGTGCTCTACTTTGAGAGTTAGGCAGCTTGAAGCTTCATTCTTTTTTACATAAAACTATATACTTTATTTTAGGGAAAGGCTGACTTCATAAAATAGAAAAATACGTCACACTATTCACCGGTAAACGTTAAGTGAAGCTTCGTTCTTTGTTGAGTGTAAAAAATTCAGTAAGAGAGCTTACTGAGTCACGAGGCCTTGGGGCCCTGTATACATACACTCAAAGCCGTAAGAGCTCAGAGATGGAGAATTTAAGGAAAACACATTGTTCAGATACTAAGCCATCTCTTCATAACAAAGCTTCAGTACCAACTATGTAACATAAATAAGAAAGATAACAGAAGGCAAGACTAGGTGCTTAGCTAAGAGCCCTCCTCCTCTCCTTGGGGTAAAACATGGTCACTGAAATCAAGCAGCCTGATAGTATCACGCACACCTGAAAGGATGAAAAAGGAAGATGCAAAGCTGTATTTTTAGAGAATAAACTTCAACGCCTCTCGCGCCCCGTCTATGCTGAGCCCCACTGGCCTGTAGTTTTAGGTAAGCTCTTGATCTAGGCAGGGTGGATCTTAGTATTTCGTATTTTAACTGTGGCAGAAACATAGTTTTCCTTCTGTGAAAAGCAGGTTCACTAAGACAGATTTTAATTAAGATGACTTAAACCTGAACTCAAAACTGAGTCAAGAACACGCTAACAAAAAACTCTGCACTTGTCTCAGCCGATTCCTCACGCCCTGCGAGCTGTCCACCCGCACTCCTCCGGGAAAGACGCCTTATAAAGACAAGGCTTCTCCAGCCAGCGCTTTTAGTTTACGCAGAGTCTCCGTCGGAGAAATGCCCATTACGTTGGATCATCTGCCTGGTGAGGCAACAGGGCCCTCAAGAGATTTTTATGCACATAACCATACACAGATTTTAAGACTTATTCTGGGCAGCAAGTGAATGTCTAGGCCAGTGCTGAAATTTATTAGCGCACCATTTTCTTTAGATCACCAACAGCCAACTCTTTGCCTTATACTTGTTCTTAATTCCAAAGGAATCAGGAGGGTGCTGTCGGAGCCAGAGACAAGCAGCACTGCTGCCTCTCCATCTGCGCTGGCTTCTGACACACGTGTTCTTAACTGGGTGAAGGCTATGTTTGGTTCTTGGCTGAGTGTCAAGCATTGAGAGATTTCCACTTTAGTCTCAGGAATGAGAACAAGCCTACCACAGAAATAAAAGTCTCTTCACCAGAAATGCGGGCAGCTCTGTAATTAACTCAGACAGCTGACTATCTAGTGGGGGAGCAGACTGTCACACACTCACAGGCAGCCAGTGGTGGACAGCATCCACTTTAACCCAGAAATGTGCCTCGTTTGCAGGATAAAAATGTGGGGAAAATGTAGTATTTATACATTCTTGTCTCAAATTGTAACGAGTATAATAGAGGGATCTGACTAATGAAAACACCCTGGGTCATCGACTCAGTCAGATTGCCACCTAACATTCAGCAGTAGGCAAGTGTAAAGTGAAAGATAACTAACAGGTGCTTCAACAAGCACAAGCCACCAGATCAACAGAAAGCAACCAAAGTCACATTTATTTGCCTTGAAACATTTGCAAAGCAGCCTGGTAAACTCATGGGCCAGAGAAAACAAATGGGAAATTTCCGGTTCCAAATTTCAGTGAATACATAGACTGAGATAGTTAACTTTTAACAAAGAAAGCTATTTTATTTGATCTTTTCATTTTATTAAGGGAAGAAGGTAATTTTCCTCCTATTCTCACCAGTCATAAACGAAATTTCATTTGGGTTAAATTTTAAGTCCAACACACTAATGTGACCACGTCAAGAGACATCTGAAAGCCTCTTGCTTTGCACTGCTGAAGCAATGCAGGCTTCTAAAGGAGATCTACTCCAAAAAGCATCTCTATGAGGGTGACAGGAAAAAAACAAAAAACAGTAAAATAGTTGAAATGCTAAAGATGCAATAGTTCAGAAAACCAAAATTAAAAAAGACATACATAGTACACAAATTTAAATATAATAGAGAGAAATCAGCTTAGTATTGAACTATTTAACATAAGGACAATTTCTTCCTTTCCTTTACTGCGTGACCCATTTGTTTCCTTGACGCAAGACCATAGTCTCTGCCAGGCTGACATCTTGCCCCTTACCCAAGTAAGTGCCATAAGTCACGTTTCTGTACTCATCCCAGGAGATTAAGCCGTCTTGGTTCATATCAAACTCCTGCCATTGGTTTTCAACATTGTCATATATGTATTTCTTCTGGGCGTGCTTAATCCAGGATTTCAGCTCCCCCTCCGTCACAAACCCATCTTTATCCGCGTCTATTTTATCTACAATCATTCTACAAGACAAAACAGTTACGTTTCAAGGTGCCAGCTCCACAAGGCTTTTTCCTCCAGTAGTAGGGACCTACCTAAAACGTAGCCGTAGGTGGCATTTTTATACTCCTCCCAGGAAACGAGGCCGTCCTCATTGAGGTCATGCCCCTTCCACTGCCGCTCTACATCCTCGTAAATCCAGCGCTTTTGTGCAAATTTAATCCAGTCTTTGAGCTCATCCACAGTGACAAACCCGTCCTTGTCGCCATCTATTTTACTTACAATCTTTCTGTAGAAAATGCAGAGAAATCCAGCAAGAGGTTAAAGGGACACAAGGCTCCTGACTTAGCCATGTGTGTGCTGCGACCATAGGTGCTGCCCAGGGCTAGGGCGTCAGAAAGAAAAACAAAACTGCCTCAAAACAAAACTGCCAAATAAGGTCAAGGGAATTTTCTCTCTCCAGTGGCCTGGGACGGGTCTGTAACAAGCCACCCAGGTAAAGAAAGCTCGGTCTGTGCCTGGTGCACTGGGTCGGTTTCAGCCCGTGGTCAGGCTTCACTCACTGTCAGTGACAACCCATTCCTATCTGGGCTCTCCACTCTCACACAAGCGTCAGAGAAATCTCTGTACCTTCCTTTTAGACGAGAATCCCAGTTTCTTGGTAAATAATCATAACCACTGACATGATTTTCTAAAAATTCAAAATATTTAAATTGGACTTTAAAAAAAGTTTTTAAATACATAGGTTTAAAACTATAGGTATCAAAACCAGTTCTGGGATCACATATCTCAAGGCAAGATTATTTAATAAAAAAAAAAAAAAAAACACCACAGGCAAAGACAGGAGGATGCTTATTCTACATAATGGCTAGTAGCTTACAGCACCCTGAGATGTCGCACTGGATTTTATATTATACATCAGCAGAAACACAGAGAACTCGGAGGAAATGATGTGGTCTGGTCATGAGAATGTTAATAAGCTGAGAGGGTTAGCGTGCAGATGGTAAAGCAGACAGCACAACCACCGAATCAATACAATTGTCATATATGTAGGACACACATATATGTATTCTCCCTTTAGGAGTGCCTCTCTTCCAAACCGGTCATCTTAATTTAAGGATTTCAAGATACGTGCATGATATAAAAATCTCTCTAGCCTGCTCAGAAAAGCTAAAACAACCTGTGAAGAGTCACACAACAAGTGGCCCAGTTTAGAATAGCTACTTTGAATCAAGACTTTCTACAGAAGGGAATCTTGGCATACTCCTGTGCTCTATTCAGGCAGATCGAAAAAAGACTCTCTGTCACTTGGTAGCAAATAACGTCTTTTCGCCGTGTGTGTGTTCATTTCATGAATACAACATGGGAAAGTGATGAGGATCAGAGTACTACTGACACCAGGAAGAGACTCATCTAGGTACTGATGTGGTGTTAGCCGAAACTATTCAAAAAACATGTGAGCCGACAGCTTCCATTCTAAAATGCTAACAGAAAAGGTAAAGCAGTAAGAAGCCATCTCTTACATACCCTCTTCTATCCACATGACATAAGGGCAAAACATTTTTTGTTGTTTTGTTGCAAATTTAGTTCTGTAGTTTCAACAACATAGACAAATTAAGTTATACCAGCATTGAAGATGTCTGCGTTTTCTATAATGGGGTCCAGTTTGTGCCCAAGTGGTATTGGCTACCAAGAATGCCACAGTATAATTAAGAAAAAAAGAACCCCTCCCATCCTCGACAGAAATTTCTCAATTATCATAAATAGTCTAAAAAGGATAGCCCAGATAAAAAAAAAAGGCATATGAATGTTCAAGACAGGATTTGTTAATGAATTTGACCAGATGCTATTCTATTTATTCCAACAGAAATATCCCAAACGTTTTAATCAGGGCTCAGCAAACATTTTCTGTAAAGGGACAGATAGTAAATATTTTGAGCTTTGTAGGCTACATACGGTCTGTCGCATATTGTTCCTTTAAAAAAAAAAAAAAAACTCTTAAAAAATATAAAAGCCATTCTTATTTTGCTGGCCAAGCAGCCTGCAAACAGCTGTGAAAGTTCACTGGAAGTAGGCAAGTCCTAAACTCTGTACATTTTAGTGTTTATTCCTAGGACACTGGTGAACTCTATAATGTAGTTAAAACAAACAAATCCACCGCTGTCAAGGTGATTCTGACTCATAGCCACCCTTCAGGACAGAGCAGAACTGCTCCATAGGATTTCCAAGGAGTGCCTGGTGGATTTGAACTGCCGACCTTTTGGTTAGCAGCTGAGCTCTTAACCACTCCACCACCAGGTGCCACTAAATACGCACTCAGACAATGCACTTAGTGGACCTATGCTATTTTTCCTAAGAAGTTAACACACACCTCTACATTTCAAGCGGCATAAATTTAGCAAATCCTTTCATTTTTTTTTTAAGAATCTGGGTCAACAGACCGGCTCCATCCAGGAGGGTCTGTAAAGCGACTCAAATTTTCAGCATGCAAAATTTTATACTGTTCTTATGTATGTACCTCTCTGAGGAAGAGTCCTTAGCTCCCATTAGACTCCCAGAGGGGCTGGGCATGTGACTCCTCAAAAGGATAATGAACTGCTCTGGTTCATTTCTATAGCAAGTATATCGAGGGAGAGGACTTTATGTCGAGGACTAACACCGCAGACAAACAAATCTTCATTTGACTGACAGAGAAAGGAAAATTAAGTATATTTAGACTTCTTTTTTGGGGGGGGGGGAGAAAATGATAACACACACGTAAGAGAAAATGTCCTACCTGTAAACATTTTTTAACAAGAAAAAGGAATTGAAAACTGGGTATTAACATTGTTTATAAAAGCGCTTCATGCCGTCTTTTAGCTTTATTATTAAATATTTGAAAATAGCAAAAATTTCCAATTATAGGTATAAGGAATGATCTTACCTCTATTAGCTGCCTTACAGACAGATGGAAAAAAAGGGGGATCAGTTGTTCCCAACCTCTGGTGTATAGTCAGCTACCAAAACAATGTTTACAAATACCAGAGTGATTAGGTAAAAAACTGTTCACCTGGGTTTCTTACTTCTAACGGTATGTCACTGTATAAACTAGGGCTATTTGTCACTATCTCTAAAATCTGAGAAAAACAAACGGTACTTAGTTCATTGTTACAGTTCATGAAAAACAGTTTTATCTCATTCTAATCAAATGTAGGGTCTGCTCATGTGTTGAATTTTTTATAATATTTACTGATGACAAAAAAGGAACATCTTCTCTTCCCTGAGTACTGGTGGCAGAGCCGTTCCACTACCTGCAAAGAGTAGGGACATCCTCATTAAAGTACCATCTACCCAGTGTTTCGTACTGTTGTACACAGGATTGCTACGAGTTGGAACCGACGTGAGGGCACCTAACAACCAAAACAAAAACAAACCCATTGCCGTCAAGTCAATTCCAACTCATAGCTACCCTACAGGACAGAACAGAACTGCCCCATAGGGCTTCCGGGGAGCGGCTGGTGGATTTGAACTGCAAACCTTTTGGTTTGCAGCCTGAGCTCTTAACCACAGCGCCACCAGGGCTCCAACCACAACGACAACCCTAAATGACACCAAACTTCAGGGCCTTCATTATTTAAGAGTAATTCTGTGAAGACGTAAAGTGCAGACCAAACCGTGGGTGGGACATGCATGAAATTCAGAGGCACAACGTGAAGACTGAGACACCCTCATGCACCCCTATTTTCAGCCCAGAATGTTAGAAGAGTTGAATTAAAAGTGAGCATGATCTCTGAAAGTTAAAAAAAGCAACTTAACACAAGACTGAGTCTTTAGTATAGTTATCTTTACTATATCTACTTTCAAATGTTTGGGGATAGTTGCTCATTCTACATAGCAAAATCTCTTCATTATTTCTGCCATGTTGAAAAATACTGTACCCTTCAGCCAGCAGATAACCCAATGTAAGATTAAAATCTCTTCTGAAGTACTTCCCAAAGCAAACTCCATAATAATGTCTTAGAATCCATAGCACTATTGGACATCACTATGCCTGAAGGAGAATGTGCTGCAACTTTCCAGACAAATCTCTTGAATGCATTAATAGTTCAGAAAAATACCCAAAGGTACTCAGTTGAGGAGACATTTTTCACTAAATCGACCTGCATTTTCTTAAAAATCAGGTTTTGACAGAACCAAAAAAGACATTCTCAAAAGCCCAGCTAGAAACAATCAACTGGGATTCTACTAAATCAATTCTTTAAGATTGTCGTTGCTGCTAGTCGCTGCTGAGCCAATTCTGGCTCATACTGACCCCAAATGTGCACAGTAGAACAGCTCCATAGGGTTTTCAAGGCTATAATCTTTCAGAAGCAAATCGCCAGGCCTTACTTCTGAAGCATCTCTGGGTGGGTATGAACCACCGACCTTTTGGTCAGTAGTCTAGCGCTTACCTATTTGCACCACCCAGAGATTCCTTTTTCAGGTTAATATTCTAGAAAAAAAACTGGCTGCTGAGAGAGACACAGAACCTGACCATGGCCCAGCTGTTATTAAAACAGCAAGTCATACTCTGACATTAAGACTACTGCTTGGTACCGTCTTCTAAAAGGCAAGGTTTGTTTGTTTTTTAATTAAGCAAATACCTGAGGATGAAAGCAAAAAGGGTCCAGGGCATCTTTGGAAATCATGAACTTTACAGGAATTAGCCTAGAGGTCCAATTTAAAATTTATTAGGCACAAAAAGACTTGGCTTGGGCAACAATAAATAGGTCAGATAGTTTTTAAAAATTAAAAGCAGCAGAGATGAGAAGCCTCACCATGTAATGTTCCTTTGGGATCAAGCTGGGTCGTGTAGTGCTCAGTACTTTATGCAAAAACGACTTTGCTTTGCAGAATGAGGTGCAAATTGTTATTCAATGGAGAAATGCATGAAAGCAGGCTCTCAGTTAATTTGTATTGGTAGCAATTCTGTGGTTAGCTTTCAGAAGATGTAGTTCAACACAGCTTTACAGAGTGACTGAGTATGAAAAGGTAAAACGAATTAGATGATTGGTAAAGAACGTCATTACCCTAGCTAGCCCCCGAGAGGTGGCACCTTACCCAAGCCTCTCTTTGCTCTCTTCTGGTGTCAGCTGGTCAAAAGTCTTTGCTTCTTCAGCACCCAGGAAGGCATCATGGTCATAATCAAAACTCTGAGCGTCATTGTGAACCTTGTCGCTGAGCTGAGGCTCATGGTGTACCCGGTCCTTCTTTTCTGTGGGCTTGCTCAAGGCAAAGGCTGTGCACAGGGACAGGCACATAAGAAACTGCCGCAGGTCCATGGTAAACAGATCTAAAAGAAAATGAGAGGTAGTTAATTCATGAGGCAGTATGCCTAATAATTAAACAAAAAATTAAAGGCTCAAATCTCAGTTAAATTATTAATTTGATATACAAATAATCTATGCAAGTCATTTATATTTATATTCTCCCAAATATTACTTAATCCATAGAGATTACAGCCCATGAAACCCTACGGGCAGCTGTACTCTGTTCTACAGGGTAGCTATGAGTCGGAATCGACTGGCCGGCACACAACAACAACAATCTATATAAATAGTATGGTAGCATATTAGACCCTCCAGTTATTATGCTGAGAAACTGTCACCAGTTTTCTTCATCTGACGGTACGCTGACAGGGAATTTACAGTCAAAACATCCACCTTCTAAGTGGTCTCCCTTTAGAAAATACCAAACTAGAACTTTAATCCTTTTACCCAAGTTCATCAGACTTAAAAGGGAAAGGACTAGGATTTAAATCCAGACCTGCTGACTCCAAATCCCTCATTCTCTGTACTGTATCAATGGTCTGGTCTCCAAATCTAGCTGGTCTTTAGCCATCACCTAGGAAGCTTTAAAAAAACTTACCTACTGAACTAGAATCTCTGAGGTTGACTTCTTCGCATCTGCAGTTTTAAATACTTCTTCCATGAGTCTGATGGTCACCAGATTAGGAAGCACCAAGTGGTCTCCCATACCGGTAGTACCCACGCTCATACTCAAACTACCTTCAAAGATCAAACCATTCAGATGGTACGCTCATGGATAACAGCTGCTTTACCCTTCCTTACAGTAGTGTTTCCCAAACTTGCCCGGCCATAAGAACCACCTGGAGTATTTGCTACAAGTGCAAATTCCCAGGCCCTGCTTCATGCCCCGAGGATCTGTGGAGCCACAGGAGATCCTATGAACAATTACAAGGATGGAACACTATTGAAAAACGTGACAAAAGGCTGCAGAGAAGCTGCAGGATGGTTATCTGTGTAGCACACTCGACAGATATCCCACAGGACTGTCCCAAGAGGTTAAAATCCTAGAGAAAAACGGAAAAATTAAACTTGAGGGGAAGAATCTTCCCAGGCTTTTGTCACATTTTAACTCATCCTTCATCAGGAAAGCATGGATTCTGAATTGCCTCCCCCTCCCCCCCACCCCCGCCCCAGAACAAGTTTTTGGCAATTTCAGATCACTCCTGACTCATCTCCTGTGTAACCAATGGTTCCCTTACTGGAGGGGTAGATGGTGGTTAGGGTGAGGCTGCAGAGCAGAGGGACACCACCTCACACAGTTAAACGCTTTGTTGTTGTTAGCTGCCATCGAGTCAGCTCTGCCTCATGATTTCCTTACAGGTAACAAAACGAAATGTTGCCTGCTCCTACGCCATCTGCATGACCGCTGGTATGTCTGAGTCCACTGCCGTAACCATTGTGTCAATCCATCTTACTGAAGGCTTCCCTCATTTTCGCTGACTCCCTACCTTACCAAACAGGATGTCTTTTCTAGCAACTGGTCTTTCCTGATGACGTGCCCAAAGTAATAGGAAAGTATAAATTTATCGTCTTTGACATCTTTGCTTTTTAACAAAGCCAAAAGCTTTAAAGAAGTCTTTTGTAGAGAACTGGCCCAACGCAACATATCCTTTGATTTCTTGTCTGCTGCTTCCATGGACATGGGTTCCTGATACAAGTAGAATAAAATTGTTGACAATTTCAATTTTTTCTCCATTCATCATGTTCTTTATTGGTCCAGCTGTTTTCTACATTAAGATGTAACCTATACTAAAGGTGATGTCATCTACATATTGCAGGTTGCTAGTGAGTTTTTCTCCAATCCTGATGCCATTCTTCTTCATATAGTACAGTTTTCTCAGATTATTTGCTCAGCATACAGATCAAATAAGGTGAACGGATACAATCCAGCCACACACCTTTTCCAACTGTATACATCAGGCAGTATCCCTGTTCTGTTCAAATGACTGCCTCTTGATCCATGCACAGGTTCCACACGAGCACAATTAAGTCTCCTGGAATTCCTATTCTTCATAACGTTATTCCATAATTTGTTATGATCTACACAGTTGAATGCTTTGCGTAGTTGACAAAATACATTTAAACATCTTTCTGGTATTCTCTGCTTTTGGCCAAGATCTGACATCAGCAATGATATCCTTTGTTCCTTGTCCTCTTCTGAGTCCAGCTTAAACTTCTGGCAGTTCCCTGATGAAGTATGACTGCAGTCTTTTTTGAATTATCCTCAGCATATTTATCTTCTTTTTGAAGATAAAATGCATTACCTTGTCTTAATCTGCAGATTAGAGAAAACCCGCCACAGACTTCACCTTTCCCAAAAAGTCACTGCTGGAGCTGGTCCAAGGGCTCACATTTCATACGTAAATACTTGAAAATAAAATAAGACAATTCCTTCAGCATAGCTTCCAACTCAGTGGTGCTCAATACAGGCTGTATCCTAGAAGCACCTAGAGCCTCCATTTTCAGAAAATATGACTCCTGAACCCCATCCATGGCCAATTTAAATAAGACTATCTAGGGGTGAGGCCTAGGCATTGATGTTTTTAAGAGGCCTCCCTAGTGATTTCATGCTTAGAGAGGGTTGAGAACCACTATTCTAATCAAAATGCTAAACAGCCATAGTACTATCTATAACAATTGTGAACTGAATCCAAAAGTGGACACCTTAAACCAGTATCTCTGGTTTAAGAGAAAAGGAAGGAAATTTTAAGACATTTGGCCCTAAGTATTTTTTTTTATACTTAATGTGAAGAACTACATGTATTCTGGTCCTGCCTCAAAGTTTTGGGAACTAGAATGAAAAGAGTGAATCGTGTCAGAGGAAGAAGGAAATTAAATATGCCTACAGAGTACACTGGAGCCCTGGTGACACAGCGGTTAAAAGCTCGGCTGCTAGCCAAAAGGTCAGCAGTTTGAATCCACCAGCCGCTCCTTGGCAACACTATGGCGCAGTTCTTTGTCAGAATCAACTTAACAGCAAAGGGGATAGAGTACCTTAGGTGGCACAAACGGTACACATTCGGCTACTAACCTAAAGGTTGGCAGTTCAAACCCACCCAGCAGTGCCGCAGAAGAAAGACCTGAAGAGCTTCTGTGATGATTACAGTCAAGAAAACTTTATGGAACAGTTTTACTCTATAACACACGGGGTCACCATGAGTCAGAACTGACTCGACAGCAATGGGTTTGGTTTTTGGATAGATACACAGGAGTCCCTGGGTGGTGCAAACAGTTAAACACTGACTACTAACTGAAGAGCTGGTGGTCTGAATCCACCCAGAGGTGCCTCAAAAGAACGGCCTGGCAATCTACTTCTGAGGAAATTAAAAAAAAAAAACCTTTGCCATCAAGTTGCTTCCAACTCATGGAGACCCCATGTGTGACAGAGTAGAGCTGCTCCATAGGGTTTTCTTGGCTGTAATCTTTACAGGAGCAGATCACTAGGCCTGTTTTCTAAGGCACCTGTAGGTGGATTCAAACTGCCAACCTTTAGGTTAGCAACTGAGCACAACCCGCTTCTGCTGCCTAGGGACCTTTCCAAAAGATCACAGGTATTGAAAACGCCGTGGAGTGCAATTCTTTCTGACACACATAAGGTTACCGTGAGTCAGCATGGACCCCACTGCAACTGTGTGTCCGCTTTTCTTCTAAGCCACAAACAGTAGCTGTATGACGCTATACTGTATTAGCTTAGGTTTACAGAGCTCTCCGTGGAGGCCTGGGTGGCACCAATGATTAATGTGCCCGGCCACTAACTGAAAGTTTGGAGGTTAGAGCCCACCCAGAGGCACCTCAGAAGAAAGGCCTGCAAACCCACTTCCAAAAAATCAGCCAACGGAAAACCCTGTGGAGCACAGTTCTGCTTTGACACACGGGGTCGCCGCAAGTCGGAATTGACTTGACAGCAACTAGTATGTTATGGAATGCTACAGAGAGGTGAAAAAGACTGAGGTGGGCCTATCTGCACCGAAATGAGGAACTCAACAAGATATGTTAAGTGAACAAAACAATGCAAGCTGCATAGCAATGTTAAAATTTCATTTGTGTAAAAAGCAAAACCACCTGATTGTTTATATTTCCTTCCACAGATGTTCACAGTAATGTGCACTCTGCTGTATTTTCTAATTTTTTTTTAAGTGAGCACGTACTGATGTGTATTACGTTTTGAGGTGTATTTCTTCAATATTATAAAAATTCTTCAAAAATAGGTGGCATACCTCACACCATGCACAAAAACTAACTCCAAGTGGATCAAAGACCTAAACATAAAGACTAAAACGATAAAGATCATGGAAGAAAAAATAGGGACAACCTTAGGAGCCCTAATACAAGGCATAAACAGAATACAAAACGTTACCAAAAATGACGAAGAGAAACCAGATAACTGGGAGCTCTAAAAATCAAACACCTATGCTCATCTAAAGACTTCACCAAAAGAGTAAAAAGAACACCTACAGACTGGGAAAGAATTTTCAGCTATGACATCTCAGACCAGCGCCTGATCTCTAAAATCTATATGATTCTGTCAAAACTCAACCACAAAAAGACAAACAACCCAATCAAGAAGTGGGCAAAGGATATGAACACACACTTCACTAAAGAAGATATGCAGGCAGCTAACAGATACATGAGAAAATGCTCTCGATCATTAGCCATTAGAGAAATGCAAATTAAAACCACGATGAGATTCCATCTCACTCCAACAAGGCTGGCATTAATTCAAAAAACACAAAATAATAAATGTTGGAGAGGCTGCGGAGAGATTGGAACTCTTATACACTGCGGGTGGGAATGTAAAATGGTACAACCACTTTGGAAATCTATCTGGCGTTTTCTTAAAAAGGTAGAAATAGAACTACCATACAACCCAGAAATCCCACTCCTCGGAATATACCCTAGAGAAATAAGAGCCTTCACACAAACAGATATATGCACACCCATGTTTATTGCAGCTCTGTTTACAATAGCAAAAAGCTGGAGGCAACCAAGGTGTCCATCAACGGATGAATGGGTAAATAAATTGTGGTATATACTCACACAATGGAATACTATGCATCGATAAAGAACAGTGACGAATCTGTGAAACATTTCATAACATGGAGGAACCTGGAAGGCATTATGCTGAGCGAAATTAGTCAGAGGCAAAAGGTCAAATATTGTATAAGACCACTATTATAAGATCTTGAGAAATAGTATAAACTGAGAAGAACACATACTTTTGTGGTTACGAGGTGGGGAGGGCGGGAGGGAGGGTGGGAGAGGGTTATTTACTGATTAGTTAGCAGATAAGAACTACTTTAGGTGAAGGGAAGGACAATACTCAATACACAGAAGGTCAGCTCAAATGGACTGGACCAAAAGCAAAGAAGTTTCCGGGATAAAATGAATGCTTCAAAGGTCAGCGGAGCAAGGGCAGGGGTTTGGGGACTATGGCTTAAGGGGACTTCTAAGTCAACTGGCAAAATAATTCTATTATGAAAACATTCTGCATCCCACTTTGTTATGTGGCGTCTGGGGTCTTAAATGCTAACGAGCGGCCATCTAAGACGCATCAATTGGTCTCAACCCACCAGGATCAAACGAGAATGAAGAACACCAAGGTCACACGATAACTATGAGCCCAAGAGACAGAAAGGGCCACGTGAACCAGAGAATTACATCATCCTGAGACCAGAAGAACCAGATGGTGCCCAGCCACAACCGATGAGTGCCCTGACAGGGAACACAACAGAGAACCCCTGAGGGAGCAGGAGATCAGTGGGATGCAGACCCCAAATTCTCATAAAAAGACCAGACTTAATGGTCTGACTGAGACTAGAGGAATCCCGGCGGTCATGGTCCCCAAACCTTCTGTTGGCCCAGGACAGGAACCATTCCCGAAGACAACTCATCAGACATGAAAGGGACTGGACAATGGGTAGGAGAGAGAAGCTGATGAAGAGTGAGCTACTTGTATCAGGTGGACACTTGAGACTGTGTTGGTATCTCCCGTCTGGAGGGGAGATAGGAGGGTAGAGAGGGTTAGAAACTGGCAAAATTGTCACAAAAGGAGAGACTGGAAGGGCTGACTCATCGGGGGAGAGTAAGTGGGAATATGGAGTAAGGTGTATATAAACTTACATGTGACAGACTGACTTGATTTGTAAACGTTCGCTTAAAGCTCAATTATTAAAAAAAAAAAAAAACATTTAGGGAGACAAAAAGAAATGAAAAGCAAGTTTCAGAATCTGGTGAAATTAGCAAAAATTAAAAAGTTATTAAAATAAACTTTGTGTTTCATCTCTAAAAAAAAAAATAGGTGGGAAAGCAAAAAATTTCAAGGCATTTCTCCAGAATGAAAAGAAATTGAAGGAAAAGCACATTTCTAGCCTAAAGACATAAAATAAACCCTATTTTAAAAGTAAAACATACTCTTCTGGGAAAATTGCACTCTGGCCTACCCTTCAGTAATTCAACTGACCCAACAAGTCAGTGGAACAGTGAAGAGCAAATCAAATCTCTTTAAGATTTAATGGCCCACTTAAATGTAATGTGAAGGCAGGCACACCTCTATTTTCGAGTAAAATGAAACTTCTATTTCAAACCACAAATAACTCTTTAGACAAATAAAACTCTTTAGAGACAAGGAAGGGGATTATACTGTTTTGTGATATATCCAAACAATACAATGTTAAATGCTTACAAAATTAATGGAATTAAGAGTCAGTCACTACGACAAATGACTTTTCTTAGACTTATTAAGGAAGGGGTATTCACATTTATGAACTTTTATAAATGATTAATTATATTCTCAAAATAAAACACAACAGCATAATACCCCAAAAATTCTTTCAAAACCCAAAGATTACAATATGAACAAATGCTTAAGCCCATTACCACTGTCAGGGCCTGGAAAGGATACTGTACAAGGTTTTGAGATATGCAACAAACAGAAACATCACAGTTTGATTCACTTTGAGATTTAGAAGGACAATTACATTTAAGTGTGAGGCTTAACATCTTGACAGAAGGATAAGGGAAGAATTCCAGAGAGTAAAACCCACCTCTCTTCCCTCCTCCGCTCTCATTTAAACTTTCATTCTTGCCGCTCTATAGGCTCTCTATTCTGCCAATCAATACTTCCCAGGTCTCCAAAAAAAAACCAAACAAACAAACAAAAATCCCGTTGCCCTTCAGTCAATTCCAACTCATAACAAACCTACAGGACAGAGCAGAACTGTCCCATAGGGTTTCCAAGTGGCTACTAGATTTGAACTGCCAACCTTTCGGTTAACAGCTGAGCTCTTAACCACTGCTCCACCAGGGCTTCTTCCAGGTCTCCACAACCCCAAATCAGTCTTTCCCAGATCCTGCTATTTCTTCACGCTTGCTCTTCCCTTTCCTTTGTCCACACAGTTCTCAAGCTGTCTGCACGGCTGCCTCTACTTCTTCACCACACTGCTACTTGGAAACCTGGCTTTCTATCTTGTTGTCAGCTGCCATCGAGTTGCCCCCAACTCATGGTGACCCCACACACAATGGAATGAAACACTGCCTGGCTCTGTGTTATGCTCATGATCCGTTGGAGATTAGACCGTTGTGAGCCACAGGGTTTTCAACTGGCTGATTTTCAGAATTAGAGCACCAGGCCTTTCTTTCTGGTCCATCTTAGTCTGAACACGTTTGTCAGAGTAGACACTCCACAAGGTGGCTGATTTTTCAGAAGTAGAGTGCCTGGCCTTTCTTCTAAGGTACCTGGGCAGACTTGAACCTTTTGGTCAGCAGCGAGGTCATTCACGGTTTGCACCACCCAAGGGCTTTCTATACTGTCACTGATGAAACTGTTTGCCTAAAAGGGCCATCAAGGACCACCTGGTAGACAAAGCCAATGGCAATGGTCTTACCTAGGTTTCCTGATCTCCCTATAATGGACAACGAAAAATTGTACTTTAAATAGCTTCTACCTTTTTATTATAAATTTTTATTTTAAATACAGGCTCTTTGTGCTCACATACAATACACCAACTCCTGGCTACCAGAGACGTTAACAAAAGGCCTCTTGTTTTACGAACACAGACACTAAAAGGAACTGTACTAAAGTTATCTAATCCACATACATAGAAGAATGTTCAAGAGAAAGAAAGGATATCCTCCTAAGACAAAAGATACTTTACGTGGGAAGATGTGAGAAGAAACAGTACAAAATAACTGTTTACACAAAGCATTTTAAGAACGACACTAATTTAGTGCAGTCCACTGCTGAAGAATCTCCCTTTTAACCAAACAGAAATAGAATGACAGAAGGCTAAATGACCCTTCTCTTTCCCCTTCCCTCCACCATCACGGCTTCACCTGAGTGGGTAACAGAATATTTGGAAAAAATATGATACAAAGAACTTGGCTGTATGAGATTCTACCACGTGACCTAGAAGGAGAACCAACAGCTGTGAGAAATGCACTCCCCATCTCCTATTTCTCAAATGACATAAGTCTCTCTCTCTAAAATCTGGTCTCTCCCCCACCAATGGTAACATCAAGTATTTTTCTTTTTTTCCCTTAAAAAAAAAAAGGTCTAGACTTGCACAGCCCAGTTCAGTAGGTGATTGTCACGTGTGGCTGCTAAGCACTTGAAATGTGGCTGGTGTGAATTAACATGTGGCATGTGTTACATTTTATTTTAAAAGAGTACTTTGAATACGTTGAATTAAATAAAATCTATCATTAAAATTAATTTCACCTGTCTTACTTTTTGACGTGGCTGCTAGAAAATTTAAAATGACACATGCGGCTTTATTACTTTATTACGCTGCTATTGGACAGCCATTTCAAAAATACAGACTGAAGGGTTCGGACAGAAAATACATCAAGTATCTATCATGCAAGGAGTCCTGGCGGTGCAGTGGTTAAAGTGCTCGGCTGCTAACTGAAAAGTTGGTGGCTCAAACCCACGAGCTGCTCCGGGGCAGATGATGTGGCAGCGTACTTCCACAAAGATTTACAGCCTAGGAAACCCTTTGGGACGGTTCTACTCTGTCCCATAGGGTTGCTATGACTCTGAATTGCTTTGATGGCCGTGGGTTTAATTCTTTTGGTTTATCATCCTTTTGTAGTACATCATCAATCAATAATGGTCTTCTGCAAAGCTGTTCTCAGAACTATTCTGGTAATTTATAAGGAGAAATGGTACAAGGCTGGATTTCTTTTAATAACAATGATGAATCTTGATCAGTTTATTCAAAAATTTCTTTGAAAGCTCTAAATTCTTATCATGTTTCCCCCTTCTTTACCAGTTATTTTTGGTAAAAAGCCATTGGTCACAGAACACTTAAACTGCTTCAAGGAAATTTGGATGCGTGAATCAAATTCAGCTGCTCAAGAACACGTACATTTAGTGGTCCCACAGTTATTCTGGCTGACCAAAACCTATTGCTCAATGTTAGCAAGTGGGAGAAATGGGTGTGGTTGTAAAATTCCAGTTCTCTGAGCTGGATATTCTGCAGAAAAGGCCATTTCTTTACAATGCAGCAGAAGCAGGATTTCTATGTCACAGTGTCTACTTCAACTGCCCCTCCCCCCGCCAGTCTGACAGCAGGCCCAGGTTGTAAAACCTAGAAATTAAGGTTTCCTGGTTATCTACCTGACATTCTTCACTTACAGACTTTAATACAAGTACTACCAATAGACCAGCACATTAAAGTAATAAAGTCACCCTTCAAGATTTGATATGATAATCAGCAAGTCATTTGCTGAAAATGTTTCCCTAGTGATGGAGAGAATTTACATCAGCTTATCCATACATCAGAAACCCTGGTGGCGTAGTGCTTAAGAGCTACGGCTGCTAACTAAAAGGTCGGCAGTTCGAATCCAGCAGGTGCTCCTTGGAAACCCTAGGGGGCAATTCTACTCTGTCCTATAGGGTCGCGATGAGTTGGAACCCACTTGACGGCAATGGGTTTGGTTTTTTGGTTTTGTATCTATACATCCTAATTAAACTATTTTGTGACAAGACAGCTGAATACATAAAAGTGCAACATTTAAAGCAGAAAAAAGGCTTTGGGTGACTGATATTATTACTCAGGCTTCATTAGCAACCCAGTACAAACTTTACATTTTTCAGGCTACGAAGTGAAAAACCTTTCTGATAGGAAAAATGTTCTAGAAATTCAGGGACCAAAATCCTTTCGGATGATGAAATATAATACATAATTAATTACTATGGGAAGACTGCAAAATGAAGGGACAAGAGCTTTGGTTTCTAGTCGTAATTTTGCTGTGTGTGTGCAACATGCATGATGTCCTTGAAAATTTGGTGTCATTTTAGCTCAACCTCTCTTCAGTGCCAAATGTCTAAAAATAATTTTAAGCTCCTCCGTGAAAAGACCTATCTACTACGATCACTCCAGCTGGAAGTAATCTCTAACTATCCCTCTAAACTTTTAAAAAACTTGTTTGTACCACTCCATAACAATGACCCCAACCAAACCCACTGCCATTTAGTTGATTCCGATTCATAGCAACCCGATAGGACAGAGTAGAACTGCCCCATAGAGTTTCCCAGGCTGTGATCTTTATGGAAGCGCACTGCCACATTTTTCTCCCAAGGAATGGCTGGTGGGTTCAATCTGCCGACCTATTGGTTAGCACCCCAGCACTTTAATCACTGCACCACGAGGGCTTCTTATAATGATTATAGGCTGCTTTAAGTAGTCTCCTTTGCTCCCTTATAGTTCTACATTTTTGGAAAGCAGAGATCTCAGCTAAGGTAAATTAATATCCCTCTGCAACCCTGGTGGTGAAGTGGTTAAGAGCAAGGCTGCTAACCAAAAGGTCAGCAGTTCGAATCCACCAACTACTCCTTGGAAACCCTATGGGGCAGTTCTACTTGTCCTATGGGGTCACTAAGAGCTGGAATCAACTCGACAGCAACAGGTTTTTAACAGGACAGTCCCTAATACAGTGTCTTACACTTTTTAGAGACCAATATATTTTACTGGATTGACTGAACAGTACTTGGCAGCAATGTGGTTCCTGCCTGCCTCTGCTCCCCACCCCCAATTCCTCTCACCGGATCTGGCTACCAGCCAGCAATAGGCAAAAGTGTTATTTCAGCTGTTTAGACTCTAAAACAAAAACTACAGCATCAACAACAACCATATTTAAGAGTTCACAGAGAGAGGATCTGGGAAGCATCTTCAATTCTGTCCAACACCCCTGGCACACCCACGTTACAGGAAATCTGTGTTAATGCCAACGTACTGATCTCCTAAAGTAGTGCAATGTATATAGAGTGCCATCAGTAGTTCTCCTGAAACACCCCTGGATGAACGGAGGCAAACGATGATTACCCTCAGAGTGATAAGGAGTTGGTTTCAAAGCTATTTAGTACCATCCATACAGGCATTCGCAATACCTCTTCGTGACCTCATGCTTCTCCCCATCTCAGAGCCCCAGCTGTGATTCTCAGAAGAACCCTATTAGAGATCCCTGAATCCGTAAAACCTGAGATTGTTGTCACGTGCCTTCAAATCAATTTCGACTCATATCGACCCCACATGACAGAGCAGAACTTCCCCCACAGGGTTCTAGGCTATAATTTTTATGAGAGCAGATAGCCAGGTCCTTCTCCAGAAGAGCCGCTGGGTGGATTCAAACCTTTCAGTTCGCAGCCTAGCGATTAATTCGATAGGCCTGGGCAAACTCATCCTCTCCAGCCACCAATACAATTCAAGGGTTGTCTGTGGACCCGCACTTGGTCTATATAGCATAAATTCTTCAGCAATGGTTATCGTCCAGTAGTTGATTAACAAAATCAGGTCAAACATGCATTTGTTTTGTGTCAAGTTCCATCCTATGGCAAAGAATAATTTACCAGAGATTTCAAGGTCCTCCAGCTACAAGCTGAATGAACTATTAGAACAAAAACAAATTAGGACCGAACTTTACTGTTTCTCGTTGATTTTAGGGTCCATGTTAGGAAATGAAGGCAATTCAATTCACAAAGACACTATTCTCCGACTTTAGACACACAGCATTCAGACCAAAGGCTCAAAGTTTTAGCAGGAGACCCAGGGTGCTTTCGCCTTGATGCAAATCACTTTAACCATGCCCGCTGTAGAGAATTAAGTTTACTTCTGAACATAACCTGCCAAAAGTCAGAGCTAGGGTCTGGGGTTAAAAGCCACAAAAACAAAGTAAAAGGTTTTTTACCCAAATACAGTTTTAAAACAATTTTCTATTGCATGTTTTCTCTGCAGCCAAAACGTGAAAACTCAAAACGTTCGGCTTTTCTTTGAAATGATAGAGAGATTTCTTGGCATATCACATAGCGTCTTCATTCGTTCTTTTTTCTCTCGTTTCTACACCCTTAAAGTCGGCAATCACGACTTTCTTGGCAGATGCACCCTCCTCTGGAGATGTGGGCTTGGGGAGGGGCTGGCGGACGCAAGCAGGCCCCTGAGCGGGAGGTGCAGGGAGCTGTGTAGACTCACAGCACCCGAATGCCCTCCGACCTTCCCGAGGCAGACAAGAGTGACGCTCTAGTCCGAGGGACTCGGGGAGTGGCGGGGCCCAGGGGCGGAGGTCGAGGCCAGCCAGGCATAAAACGGCCCTGCCGGACGCAAAGCCGGGAGCCGGCGCTGGACAGGACCCGGCCCTCTGCCCAGAGCGCGCGGGAAGGCGAGGGCGGCCTCCAAACTGGGCTGCTCGCCCAGGGCCCGGCGCCCCTACGCTACCAGAAACACAAGCCCCGAAACGGGGACGCCCCGGCCCGCCAGGAGCGAGGCCCGGAGACACAAGGAAAGCTAAAACGGCCGCGGAGGCGGCGCAGGGGCTGAGCTCACCGTTCTCACCGCTCCCCGGCTCCCGCCGCACAGCTGCAGTGGCCGCAGTTCACCCGCCGGCTCGGCTCACGCGAGCAAGCACAGCCCGACCGGAAGTGACTCCACGCCCCGCCCCCATCCGCCTCGCCGGCGGCCTCCCGGCTAATCAACAACAGACTCGCCGCTGACGCAGAGCTTCTCCGGGCAGCCATTGGTCGCACAATCGCGTAGCCGGGATTGGCTGGGAAGCGCCACGTCCCCGGGAGCGCGCCGGGCTGCGTGGACGGGATTCCCGCCCAACTCTGGTCCCGGGGCCTGTAGGGTGGCCGGGCCTAGCCGCTGCTCCGGTGGCGTGTGGGCGCGGTCGTCCAGCCGCCACGTCCCCACTGACAGCGCCTGACTGGGCCTCCACGGGGCTTCTCGGATTACCGTCTCGTTATCTGCCTGCTCGAAGCACTCAAGGCGCTAGTCATCCGATCGCATCAGCCCCCAACCGTCTCGAAGATCCCAGTTTCTCTTTTTCCAGCACTACTGGTTCTAGTCTCTTTCCGCTTTATCCCTACCGCTCTCCCTCTCATCTCATATCTCGCGCTCTGGCCACCATCATCTCGCGTTCCGTAACAGCCTGCTCGGTCATGTGTCGCTGGTCTTTGTCTATCAAGCCGCTTCCTTCGCTTAAATAAGTGCGTTTTCCCGGTTCTCTGCCTTAAGAAATCCAGCAGCATACAACGTGTTCGGATGGTAGCTTCAGAAAGCTTTCCTGATCCACTTTAAAACAAAACAAACAAAACCGTGCCCATGGAGCTGATTTTGACTCATAGAACCCGGTCAGACAGAGTAGAACTGCCTCACAGGGTTTCCAAGGCCCTTTGTAGCGGCTGATGGGTTAGAACCCCCGACCTTTTAGCTAGTAGCTGATGCTTTAACTACAGGTATCCTTTCTTGACACCCAAGGGATAATATAGTGGGTTTGGTTTTTGGGGGTTTTATTTGCCGCCATACCACTTTGTATTTCTATCTTCAGTTAAAAAACAAAAAAAAAAACCCATTGCTATCCAGTGGATCCTGACTCATAGCGACCCTATAGGACAGAGTAGAACTGGGGGGGTTCCAGAGAGAAGCTGGACGAACTGCGTGCCACCAGGGCTCCTATTTTCAGTGCACCTTGCCAAATTTTGTTATAAACACTGCTTATACATTCGTCTCCCTCTAGACTAAGTTCCGGAATGGAGATCTACTTTATTCGTCTTTGTATCCATGGCTCTGAGCTTACTGCCCAGTTCAAGGTAAATGCTCAATAATGTCAAGTGAACTGAGTGGGTGGAACCCAGAAGGTTGCATGCCCCTAATTAAAGAGAAACACTGGAAATTATTCACTTATTCGTTCATTTTCATTTCATGAAATGAAAACAAATAGTTATAATGAGGTAATATTCACAACACAAATGAAATATAAATCTGTGTTCTTAGCACATAAAGCACAGAGTTTAAATTTCAGTTGAGGAGACAAGTTGTATGCTTATGAAAGAATTAAATACAAAGCAAGTTAGTTCACGTAAAAAAAAAAAAAAGTTTACTTTTGAGTGCCAAGATGAGAGGTTGACAACTAATGCTACAGGAATTCATACAAAGGAGTGACTGTAAACCTCAGTGGTAGCCAGACAGGGCTTGGGGCTTCATAAGAAGATGTGACTCAGGCTGGACTAAGAAAATCCCAAATGGAATGTGCAGAAAGAGGAATAATAGGAACAAGGGCAAGCAGGGGGCAGGTGGTAAGTAAATTCTCAGGTGGGATAGGGCATGAGGGAGGTGAGAGAAAGGGTCTGGGAAGGGAAAGCATAGGAGGTAGGTCTCCATAGGGAATGGACAATCACTCTAAGGAGCCTGAACTGAAGGCAGGGGGAATCCTGGATCTTCCTCTGAAGGTTTCTAAGCTCGTGTCTATGTGGGAGGTGGGATGAGATTGAAAGTGGTTCTTTCAGGCAGGCACATCTCCTAATAGGGATTAACTGTAGGAACAGGCTGTTTCAGGAAGTATTATTTCAACAAATGTCTTCTTGAAGTCAGGCGCTGTGCTAGGTGTTGTTGAACTCACAATGAAGAGGACGTGGTCTCTGCCCTCAAGGAACTGCAGCCTAGTGGGAGGGCCACTCATCCTGGAAGGATCCTGATAGAGGCTGGATGAGGAAATAGGATTTTGTCAGAGATGGGGCCCTCCAACCCTGAGATTCTGTGTGGATAAGGGCCTGACCCAGGCAGGGCAAAGGACGTGCAAATAAACAGTTGTATGCAAGATGATTTTTAAAAGTGAAAATAAGTCCTGGACTTAGTGACTGCTTGGATGAAGAAATGAAGAGAGAGCACTCGAAAACTAAAAGTTTTAATCCTGGGATACTGGGAGAATGAGCCAGATGATTGGAAGATGAGGGAAATGATGAGTTAAGACTAGGGTGATGGCAGAGCATCTACAGAGAAAGAGCCAATAGGCTGGAGGGTATTCTGGAACTTAGGAGGGGAGTCATTGGTCAGGGGGCAGCTGATGGAACCCTGAGATCAGATGAGCATTCTGAGAAGAGAAAATCAGATTAGGCTTCATAGGAGCCCCAGAGTTAGAAGGCAGGCGGAGGGGGAACAGGACTTGAGGGGTGACACACATAAGAAATACCACCATTGGGCTGCACCCAAGGCTTACCTGGCCCTGGCTTCTGTCTCTGAGGGAAGCACGAAAGGACTGTTGGTGGCAGGTATGACAGTGGCAGTCTCAAAAGGCTGATGTTCTTCTTCAAGTGTCCCAACTCTGCTCATATGGTGCTACTGAACATTCACGCCACAAATGAGTGCGTTGCGCATTTCCTATGTGCCAGAAATTTCTAGGCACTGAGGATACAGCAGTGAACAAAATGGATAAAACTGTCTCGTGGTGCTTGTATTCTGGTTGTAGGGATAGCAGAGACAGCCAATAAAGAAGATAAAACATTAAAATATATTGCTGAGTGGAATAAACCAGTCTGAAAAAGGTACGTATTGTATGATTTCAACTGTATGACATTTTGGAAAAGGCAAAACTGTAGCGTGAAAAGATCAATGGTTTCCAAACAATAGTCTAATTTAACTAATGAAAAATGTCTATCGTGAGCATTATCCTCTTTCAAGATCTATCTGTATGGAATCAAAGTGACAACAGCAACTTGAAAGATCAGATAGGAATCTTAGGGAGCAGTGAGTTTACGTTAATGAGGGAGGAACAACTCAGAAAGGGAGGGTGAAAGGTTGTACAGCTCGAAGATTGTCACTGAATTTTATATGTAGAAACAGTTGAATTGGTGTATGTTTTGCTTACTATGTTCTTAACAAAAAAAAAAAACAACAATGTTTTCCAGGGGCTTGTGGTGGGGAGGGATGAACAGGTGGAGCATAGGGGATTTTTAGGGCAGTGAGACAATTCTCATAGTCTCATTCGATTCCGACTCATAGCGACCCTATGAGTCAGAGTCGACTCGACGGCACTGGGTTTGGGAGACAATTCTGCATGTTACTGTGACAGCGAGTATTACGCCTTTGTGAAAACTCATAGAACCACACAACACAAAATAAACCCTAATGTAAGCTACAAACTTTAGTTAATGATAATGTATCCCTATCTATTCATCAGTTGTAACAAATGTACCGCAGGAATGCAGGATGTTAAGAGGAGAAGCTCTGCAGGAGGAGGGGATATTTGGGAACACTTATCCTTTCTGTATAATTTTTCTCTAAATCTAAAACTGCTCTAAACATAAAGTCTATTATAAAAAAGCAAAATATATAGAATGAGAAGTGGTTATAGGTGCAAAGGGGTGAAATAAGGCAAGGAAAGAGAGCAGGGAGTGTCGGGAATTCAACAGCGGTGTTGACATTTTGAGAAAGAGTGGCCGGGGAAGGCTCATGAAGAAGGCGACACGTGCATGAACATCTGAAGATGGTGAATAACATTTCAGGAAAAGGGAACAGGAAGGGCAAAGGCCTGAGCTGGGCGCCTGCTTGGGGTGCTTGAGGAACAGCAGGAAGCCAGGTGGCTGGAGTGCAGTAACGGAGAAGAGTAGAGGACATGAGGTCAGGGAGGTAGTATCAGGGGAAGATACTGGTATCAGTGGAGTGCCTTTAGGCCATTTTAAGAATTTTGCATTTTACTATGAGTGAGATGGTATGAGGGAGACTTACCTTTTTCTTCTTCCTCCGGGACACACAGCTAGACTACATTTCCCAGCCTCCCTTGCAGTTAGGTGTGGCCATGTGACTGAGCTCTGGCCAAAGGAAGGAGGGCAGAACAAATACTGCTTCCAGCCTTGGCCATATGAGATGCCACACACAATTTTCCAAGCTCTTTCCTTTTTTGTGGCAACCTGGAAGCCATGTATTTTAGTTATCTAGTGCTGCTATAACAGAAATATTGCAAGTGGATGGTTTTAACAAACAGAAGTTTATTCTCTCAGAGTTTAGGAGGCTAGAAGTCCAAATTCAGGGCGCCAGCTCTAGGGGAAGGCTCTCTCTCTGTCAGTTCTGGGGGAAGGTCCTTGTTATCAATCTTTCCCTGGTCTAGGAGCAGTGGTTAACACCTTGGCTGCAAACCAAAAAGTTGGCAGTTCAAATCCACTAGCCCCTCGTTGGAAACCCTATGGGGCAGTTCTATTCTGTCCTTTAGGGTCGCTGTGAGTGGGAATCAACTCAGTGGCAATGGGTTTGGTTTTTTGTTTTATTTTAAGCAAGGTATGGAGGGAGCCCTGGTAGCACAGTGGTTAAAGCACTCAGAGGTGGAATGACTCGACGACAGTTTTTTTTTTTAGCAAGGTATGGTGGAGCTGTGTTAGAATCCAACAGCTGCTCCATGGGAGAAGGCTTTGGCTTCTGTGAAGATTATAGCCTTGAAAACCCTGTGGGGCAGTTCTGCTCGGTCCTATAGGGTCACTATGAGTTGAAATTGACTTGACAGTGATAGGTTTTCTTTTTTTGGGGAACAAGCTAGGAGCCCTGGTGGTACAGTGGTTAAGTGGCTGGCTGCTAACAGAAAGGTCAGCAGTTTGAACTCACCAGCTGCTCCATGGGAGAAAGATTGGCCTTATGCTTGCATAAAGATTACAGGCTAGGAAACCCTATGAGGCAGTTCCACCATGTCCTATAGGGTCATTATAAGTTGGAATCTACTAGACAGCAGTGGGTTTGGTTTGGTTTTTTAACAAGCTACGTCAACATTTCAAGTGGGTGTTCCACATGAAAGAGATTGAGCCAAGTATTTGTAGGCTGAGATGGGAGCAAACTGAAAATTTGAACCCAAAAGAGAAATTCACCTCACTTCACACGATTTTTCTTACTACCTCCCATGGGAATTTCTCCTCATCCTCAAACCCAAGCTCCCATTTGGAAAACTAGTGCTGGGCTACCAAGTCCAACTGAGCGAACAGGTTAAGGAAGAAGATACAAACTTGAATTAGAAGAGTGGGACTAATGAGAAAAACTGGCAAAAAAAGACATTTAAACGGAAGCCCCTGGCTGTAATTATTTCAGGCCTCTCCTCTTTGTCCACAGTGGTTTGGGCAGAGAAGAAAAACAGAAACAAATTTTTTTTGTTTGTTTTATGGCCTTACTTTCAAGTTTTAAATTAGATAAATAGAAGCTTGGTGAGGCATTGTTCAGCAGTGGTTTTCTTCTGTTGGCCTCTTGATCTCTTCTCCCAAGTCTCTTCTGTTTCTTCTTTTCCACTTTTCTTTTCATCTTGTCTCTGACATCCTCCCTCCACCTTCTACTTCACCTCCATGTTGTTCTCTGTTGTCCTGCCTTCCTTTCTTTCCCTTTTCCATCTCTCTTGGTCCCAGCCATTCTGAGCTCACATCTTCCTGTGCCCACCCTGGCGGTGGAACGGAGGTGGGGTGTGATGATGTGTGGTGTGAGGACGTGCAGTTACATGCAGCTGGAATAATGTTTCCCATCCGGGAGCATGCTTCTAGATGGTTCTCCAAGGAAAGGCTATGAGATGAGTCTGGTCTAGTTGCAGCTTTCTCCCCTCCATCTGGAGAGAATCCCTCAGAAAGCCGAAGGCTGTAGAGTGATGTGGCCAGGGCTACATAAATTCTCCCCAGTGTGAAAGGGTGGCTCAGATAGAATTTCCTGTGGGTGAAGGGAGAAAAATATTCAATAGGACACAAATTACCTAAAAACCTCTTCTGTGGACACACAGATACTTAGGAAATTTTTAAAAATTGTCCACTATTAAGAACAGGTATCTTACAAGAGTGAGTGGTTTATTAATAATATTTACTTTAGAAAACTTAACATACTCCTGCTCTCTTTAGTATGGAGCATAATTCTACCCTGACACACATGGGGTTGCCATGAGTTGGAATAGACTGGAGGGCAACTGGTGGTGACCTTCTTTAGGGATCTGTCTATGGTCAGGCAGGCACGTAGGAAGTATTTAAAGATGTATTAAATGGCTGGCTGGCTGAGTCTTGGGACACGGGAATCTAAGGGCTTGGGCCCCAGGGAAGTTTGACCCACCTCAGCTCTCCTAGGTTGATTCCTTCCCACTCTCTGTCCCAGCAGTTGAGAAGGCTGTCCAAGAGCTCAAGGAAAGGGACAGGGAGATCCATCTCCCCACCTCCTGGGAAAGGAGCTCGGGAACTCCTGGAAGAGCCCTCTGACACCTCCCAACACAGAAGGGAGAAAGCAGCTGTAGCTACAACAGCATCACCTTAGTCTCTACCCCTTTAGAGGCTCTTGCAGGAACTCCCAGGAGGCTCTGGGGGTACCACACGTCAGGGTTTCACTCAGCCCAGTTGGAGACAGAGAAGAATAAGGCATGAAAAAAGAGGGCTGGGGGTGGCTGTGGCTGGCACCGCCTGCATTGTCCAGGAGTCAGATTCCCCGAGTCAACCCTAGGACCCAGGGACCCTAGGACCCTAAGCCAGGCCTGGGGTCGAACCCACCTATGGGTGGGGCCAGCTGTGGCCCAGTACAGGCTGCCAGCGTGCTGAGGAGCGAGAGGGGCTGTAGCCCAGAAGGGTTCTCCCTTTCCCACTCTCCGAAGGTGAACGAATCCCTCCAGCTGAGGTCGCGGGTGCAGGGGATGCAGTCTTCACAGGGTGTTTCTTTCTCTAGGCCAAGAAAAGCAATGTATTTGTTTTCTCCTTTAGCTCACAGAGCACCCCCCAGATTACAGCCTACGTTATGGGGTGCTTATTATGGGTCAGGCACTGTCCATGATCTGGATTAATGCTCTTTTGATCCTGGCAACAACCCCGTTGCCTTAGTCCCCATTTTGCAGATGAGGGTTAGAGGCCCAGCGAGGTTGAGTAACGTACCCATGAGGAGGCAGAGACAGAACTCAAACCCAGGGAATCCGGCTCCAGAGCCCATGTCCTAACCACTACATCCTGTGATGTACATTCTGGTAGCCAGTGCCAGGAAAAGGAGGGGACCAACGTGGCTTGGGCAGGTTAACTGAGTGAATTTCCCCAGGACGGCAACGGGGGGTTATTCAACTAGCTGAGTTGGCAATGGCCTTGAACCCAGGTGGCCTTGTCCCACAGTCTGTTCCTCATCCACTTGCCCCCAGCTACTCAAAGGGTGGCCTCTGCTTTTGCATCACCTGGGAGCATATTAGAAATGCAGACCCACTAATCAGAATCTGCATCTTAACAAGATCCCCAGGGGACTCTTTGCACATTCAAGTTTGGGAAGCACCACAATAAGCTGGTGAGGGGTTGAAAAGCACAGCCATACAGGTAAGCTTTGGGCCTGTGGTTTTCCCAATAGGCAGGGAAAGGTAACGCTCTGTCCTTTTTCATCCAGTAGTTTCAAGAGGCTGGGGTGTGACTGTCCTTCCAAAATGAAAGGGTATACTACCTAGGCCAAAGAGAGAAGAGGGGTTTCTTCAGCCCAAAGCAAAGAGAAGGCTCCACAGGACATCCCAGGGCTGTGGATTACAGTCAGCCTAGGAACGTCTTGGGAGTGGTCGGTCCGGTGATGCCATAGAGCCTGTGACTCCGGAATTCTAGCTGTTCTCTTCAGGCCCAGGAATAAGTTTGAAATATTCTCTGTTTGTTTTTCTCAAAGGGAGTATGCTTAGAGTGTATGTGTGTCGGGGGGTGGGGGTGTGATTGTATGTGTGTATACAAACAGAGAAATTAATCACCATTGTATTATCAGTCACATAACATGAGAAAACCTTCATTGACTTGGGAAAAATACACTCTACAGCATCAGCTCTATTCACCATTTAGAACAGGGGTTGTGAACTGGCAGCTTCCAAGCTGAATTTGGCTTAAAGATATGTTTTGTTGGCCCACTGAGTGTGGACCTATAAACCTGTTGCCATTGAGTTAATTCTGACTCATAGTGACTATAGGATAGAGTAGAACTGCCCCGTAGGGTTTACAAGGCAGTGATCTTTACGAAAGCAGACTGCCACATCTCTCTCCCGTGGAGTGGCTGGTGGGTTTGAACTGCTGACCTTTCGGTTAGCAGTCAAACGCTTAGTCACCGTGCCACTAGGACTCTTTGTGGGCCCATAGTGTACTTTAATTTTGGGGGTGGGAGGGTATGTCACATAAAAATCCAGATTTTTGGCTTCTCTTGAAAAATCAGAGTATTTGACAACACCAGGCCTATGCTCCACCATGGCAACGATGAACTGAAGCTGAGTAGGCTTCACTTTCTTTTGCCACTGTCACTGCTGCTCCCTATTGCTCCCAAAGCTGAAACCAAGTGTCAGCTGCCAGCTGTGGTTTTGCTTATAATAGACTTGAAAAGGGAGCTAACTATGTCTTATATCCATGTCAGGAACCCTGATGGTGCAGTGGCTAAGCACTTGGCTACGAATGGAAAAGTCAACAGTTTGAACCCACCAGTCACTCAGCAAGAGAAAAGATGTGGCAGTCTCATCTCTAAAGATTTACAGCCTTGGAAACCTTATGGGGCAGTTCTACTCTGTCCTATAGGGTCACTACGAGTCAGATTGACTAGATGGCAATAGTTTGGGTTTTTTGTTATTGTCGTTGTCGTTGTTGTTATATGTATGTCACCTGGACCATTTACCCATTCATACCACCTGCAAGCATCTGAGTTGTAATCTCTGGTTTGGAGGAAAGTTGGTAGAGTTCCCTGCCTTTCCCCTTGAGATCTACATACCCCTTTAGATTTCTAAATATGATATGGTTGCCTCCTGAGCCAGTTTGGAGAAATAATTTATTAGTGCTGTGGTGCATGGATCATTTATTGAGCTCCCGCTATGTTCCCAGCTCTAGGCTCGCAGCTGTGGAAAATTCAGAGGCAAAGAAAAATTTAACATTTGTTGAAGAAACAAGACTCAAACCTATGAAACAGCTACAGAATAATGTAGGAGAGGTTATGATCAGGGAAAGATTAGTCTGGGCAGGAAGGCATTGTGAAAAGCAGAGGTGAACCTGGAAGGAGAAGTAGAATTTAGAATGGAGCATCATGGGGCAGGGAGTGGAGGGGGAATGAATGAGGTATGGAGAAGGATGACTAAGACTTGACTAGAGAGGAAGATTTGGGCTGGAGAAGAAGATGAAACAGAGAGCTCCTATTTGAGGCAGGAGTGATCAGGTGAGATTGGTAAGATAGAGGGCATTTGTGCAGGCCTATGCGTGCCAAACCCAGTGGTGAACTAGAACCTAGAAATAGAGATCCAGCTGTTGTTTCTAGAATGTGCCATGCTCCTTCACCCACACTCTGTCTCTTCTTCTAGAATGCCTTGCCTCAATGACTCAGGCCACCTCACTGTACTCATCCTCCATGACTCAGTTCAGATACCAGGCCCTCCAGAACAGCCTCCTGGGAGGAGTGAGGCACCCCCTTCTCTGTGCTCTTTTGAGAGCCCAGGCATGAGCTTTGAATGCTGCCATGAGGGACAGGTTTTGTAATTTTGAGATTTACTCATCTGACTCCACCAAATCATAAGCTCCTTGAAGGAGGGGCGGTATCTTTCCTCATGATGACTCAAAGCCTACCTCAGTGTTTAGAACTTACCAGGAGCCCAATACCTGTTTTAAATGGATAAATGAATGAATGAACTGGCAGAAGATTACTGCAGTAGTCCAGGCATGAGGTGATAAGGGTCTGGACTAGTGCAGGATCTATAGGCATAGAAATGAAGTAAAATATAAGAAATATCTCAAAGAAAGAAATTGGTAGGACTTGGTATCAAATTGGAAACCCTGGTGGCATAGTGTTTAAGAACTACGGCTGCTAATCAAAAGGTCAGCAGTTTGAATCCATCAGGTGCTCCTTGGAAACCCTGTGGGGCAGGTCTACTCTGTCCTATAGGGTCATTATGAGTCAGAATTGACTCGATGTCAACAGGTTTGGTTTTTGGTGTCAACTTGACTATGGTGGTCAAAGAGCCTAAAGGAACTCAAACTAAGGCATGGAGAGACGACAGCACCAGAAGAGTCAGAGTGGGGAGTAGGAGGGAACCTTATATCTACATATGCAGAAAAAAAAGTTCTAGAGACAAGGTGCCTGGGGCCTCCTTTACCTGAGGTGTCCTTGTTGGTCTCCGTCTTTTTACTGCTCCTGGAACCCCAGCCATTTCAGGATCAAGGAAAGGAGGTCAAAAGGAAAAAAATAGAGCATTAAACTCTTATTTAAAATCTTGCTTCTAATTCTATTTTTCCTCATGCAAAAGCTTTAGGGGCAGATATAAATATGAAAATGGCCAAAACTGTGGTGTGACACATGTTGAAGTACCAAAAGAAGAAATAGGGAAGGGGAGGTGGTAGGGGGAGCAGAACCCATGCCGCTGAGTTTGCTGAGGGGGAGTCTGTGTGACTCCATCTGTTCAGTCTTGTGTCTCAGCCACTTAGTTTATTTGTTGCGAGTTGCATGCTGTTGCCAAGGTGCACAAACTGATCTAATTGCAACCAGGCTAGAAAGAACCTACCGGAATGAGGAGAAAAATCGTCATTCGGGCTTTTGTTCTGGGACATTAAAGAGAAGAAACTAAATGACTATACAAAGCAATTACTGAGATAAGAGAGAAGCAAAAATGAATTTCTTGCACCCCTCTGGTTCATTTTGTACATGACAGCCCAAGAGATCTTTAATCCAAGCTATGAAATCATTTCTTGCTCAGACTGTGTTGCCATAGCTTCCTAGCTTGTTTCTCCACACCTGGCCTCCCATTCCTTCAAATCAACTGTGACTACAACTACCAGTGTTACCTTTGCAAAATGCGAATGGCATCACATCACTTCCTGTTTAAAACCTGCGAAAGCTCCCGTTACACTTACCGTTTAACTCATTAGGATGACTTCCCAAGCCTTGTCTGGCCTGGCCCCTGCCCACTTCTGCTTATTGCCTTCCACCCTGTGATGGTTAAGATTGTGTCAACTTGGCTGGGCCATGATTCTCAGTATTTATATATGATCACTCCCATGATTGAATCTGCTATGAGTAGCCAATCAGTTGAAAGGGAGTTTTCTTGGAGGTGTGGCCTGCATCCAAATATAAGCAGACCTGGGTTTTTTGCTCACTCAGGAACCTGTGGCTGCCTCCTGTTCACCTGACCCCCAGCTCTTGGGACTTGAGCTACCAGCTTATCTGCAGACCTTGGGATTTGGCAATCTTCACTGCCTGAGAGCAAGAGTCCTGCTCTCCGACCTGCAGATCTTGGGTTTACCAGCGCATGTGGCTATGCGAATTGAGAGAAGCCTCTATCCTGATCCACGGACTTGGGACGTTCCAGCCTCTACAATTGCGTGAACCGTTTCCTTGATATAAATCTCTGTGTATATATATTTATACACTTTACTGGTTTTGCTTCTCTAGAGAAACTAGTCTAAGACACACCCCAACCCCCTTCCCCACTGACCTGCTTTCCCTTTCTCTAACTCACCCAGCTTCTTCCTCAGGGTGAAGCCTCAACCTTTGTACCTGTTTGTTCCCTCGACTTGCAAAGCTCTTCACCACCTTTTACTTAGCTACTGCCTATTCCTCCTTCAGGTCTTAGCCTTCTCTGACCCTCCAGACTCAATGTTAAAATTTGTCTGTTTTAGAGATTGCTAGTAGGTCCCCAGTAGCCCTCCTCTCCTCTTTTGAGGGCAGAGCACCTAATTTTCTGTTGGGCACATGGCTACCCAGAATAGAGAATTATTTCCTAGCATCCCTTGCAGCTGGGTGTAGCCATGTGACTATGTTGTGGTCATGTGACTGCATTGTGGTCATGTGACTATGTTGTGACCAATGAAATAGGAGCAGAAGCCATTTTTTAAATAGTAATAAAACTAGTGATTTAACATTTTGAGACAGTTAAATTGTTGATTCAAAATATTTTATTCTACTAGAGTCCAGTGCTCTCCAGCTCAGCAATGGCATCTTACCCAGAAATCTCTTAATTATAGATTTCACTGTATGATATACAGAGTTATACCCTCCAAAATGTATTCTTTAATATCAGGCAACTTGTCTTTTTCTTGTCGATACTTTTTTTTTTTTTTACCTCCAGCCCAAGTTAGAGTTAATAATACAAATTAATATTTTTGAGAGCTTATGTATATCTGCCTGTAAATCTGCTGAGGAGTGTGCTAAGTAGTTGATGCTAACTTCATCCAATCCTGCCAATGTCTGGACGAGCTTGGCACCACTATCATTTCCATTTTACAGATCTGGAAACTGAGGCTTAGAGAAGTTAAGCAATATGCCTAAGAGCACATAGTCAGAGCAGTCGCTTGAGCCCATATCTACTGGTTTTCAGTTCACTGCCAGCACTCAGAGAGAAAGGTAATTGTTCTTGCCTGAGCTCTTGGTCTAACTGGTCTCTGTGGAGAAAAAAGACCCTGTTCCACCTGACATCTTTTCATTTTTCTTTTCTGGTGATGTATACTAATTTATTTCTGTCCTCCCTTTTCTTCTAAACCACTAAATTCACTAGGACACTGGGTCCCACTTTACCTTTGCTCTCTGGTTGTGGTGCCCTGTGGTTTAAGTGCTCTCGACTCCCATCTCTCTTACACCAACCACTCTTAAGACTCCATTCTAAGTCATCTGCACACACAGGGACATTTTCTCAGGAATGGAGAAGATAGGCCTGTATAGTAGGAACTTTTCAGAACCGACTCTACGTTTAGAAAATGACCACAGAAGCTCCATAAAGTCTAAGTAGGGGCTAGTAAGTGGGTAAATGAACCCAATAAGTAGACAGTGTTTTAAACAACGTTCTCTGCAGGACTAGAAACTGAATTGGAAATTAACAGTTACCAGTTGCCATCAAGTCAATTCTGACTCATGGTGACCCCATGTGTGTCAGAGTAGAACTGTGTTTCATAGGGTTTGCAATGGCTGATTTTTCAGAAGTGAATCACCAGGTCTTTTTTTTTGAGACATGTCTGGGTGGGCTTGAACCTCCAACCTTTTGATTAGCTGCTGAATGCATTAGTCATTTGTACCAGCCAGGGATTCCTGATAGGAAATTAGGTTTTACTTCTGTTACTAATTTATTCTCGTTATTGGAGAGTTACTTCCAATTTTTCAAAAAATTCCTCCTTGACCAGAAGAACTAGATGGTGCCCGGCTACAACCGATGATGGCCCTGACAGGCAACACAACAGAGAACCCCTGAGGGAGCAGGAGATCAGTGGGATGCAGACCCCAAATTCTCATATGACCAGACTTAATGGTCTGAATGAGACTAGAAGGACCTCGGTGGTCATGGCCCCCAGACCTTCCGTTGGCCCAGGACAGGAACCATTCCCAAAGCCAACTCTTCAGACATGGATTGGACTGGACAATGGGTTGGAGAGGGATGCTGGTGAGGAGTGAGCTTCTTGGATCAGGTGGACACTTGAGACTATGTTGGCATCTCCTGTTTGGAGGGGAGATGAGAGGGTGGAGGGGGTTAGAAGCTGGCGAAATGGACACGAAAAGAGAGAGCGGAGGGAGAGAGTGGGTTGTCTCATTAGGGGGAGAGTAATTGGGAGTGTGTAGCAAGGTGTATATGGGTTTTGTGTGAGAGACGGATTGATTTGTAAACTTTCACTTAAAGCACAATAAAAATTATTTTTAAAAATCTATGATAGAAGAATTAAAAAAAAATTCCTCCTCTGGACTAGAACGATCCCAGGGGTCATGGTCCCCAGACCTTCTGTTAGCCCAAGACAGGAGCCATTCCCAAAGCCAACTCTTCAGACAGGGATTGAACTGGGATAGAAAATAATACTGGTGAAAAGGGAGCTTCTTGGGTCAAGTAGACACACGAGACTATGTGAGCAGCTCCTGTCTGGAGGGGAGATGAGAAGGCAGAGGGGATCAGAAGCTGGCTGAATGGACACAAAAATAGAGAGTGGAGGGAAGGAGTGTGCTGTCTCATTAGAGGGAGAGCAACTAGGAATATATAAAAAAAATAGCAAGGTTATATAAATTTTTCTATGAGAGACTGACTTGATTTGTGAACTTTCACTTAAAGCACAATAAAAATTAAAAAAAAAAATCCCTCCTCTAGAATCTGGAAGGCATTATGCTGAGTGAAATTAGTCAGTTGCAAAAGGACAAATATTGTGTGAGACCACTATTATAAGAACTCAAGAAAAAGTTTAAACACGGAAGAAAATATTCTTTGATGGTTACAAGGGTGGGGAGGGAGAAAGAGGGGTATTCACTAATTAGATAGTAGACAAAAACTATTTTAGGTGAAGGGAAAGACAACACACAATACAGGGGAGATCAGCACAACTGGACTAAACCAAAAGCTAAGAAGTTTCCTGAATGCAACCAAACACTTCAAACACCAGAGTAGCAGGGACAGGAGCTTAGGGACCATGGTTTCAGGGGGACATAGAGGCCAACTGGCAAAACAAAATGTATTAAGAAACCATTCTGCATCCCACTTTGGTGAGTGGCATCTGGGGTCTTAAATGCTGGCAAGCGGCCATCTAAGATGCATCAGTTGGTCTTAACCCACCTGGAGCAAAGGAGAATGAAGAACATCAAAGACATAAGGTAAAGATGAGCCCAAGAGACAGAGGAGGCCACGTAAAGCAGAGACTCCATCAGCCTGAGACTGGAAAAACTAGATTGTGCCCAGCTACCACCGATGACTGCCCTGAAATGGAACACAACAGAGAATCCCTGATGGAGCAGGAGAACAGTGGGA